>NW_024038587.1:0-20206 GCF_016077235.1 Cyprinodon tularosa | reverse complement strand
CAAGGGGGGGGGCCCCCCCAAAAGCAAAAAAAAGGGGCCTTTAAAACCCCCCCCCAAGGGGCCCCAAGCAACCCAAATAAGGGGCCCCCCCCGGGCCAGCCAGGCCCAAACCCGGATGCCAAAAGCCAGGGACCAACCAAGGCCCCAAAAAGGAAGCAAACCCAAGGATCCAATCACGCATGGACCAGCCAAGGACACAAGGACAGCCATGACAGCCAAGGACCAGCCAAGACCAGCAAGACAGCCAAGGACCAACCAAGGACCAGCCAAGGACCAGCCAAGGACCAACCAAGGACCAGCCAATGACCAGCCAAGGACCAGCCAAGGACCAGCCAAGGACCAGCCAGGGATTGAGGGGATATTTTGAATGGCTACTACTGTATCACTGTGAGCCCATTCTTAGTCAAAAATCAGCTAAAATAATAGCTTCACCAGAAAAAAAGAGTCCAGAACTAAAACCATCTAAGGAAGACCTGCAGTGCCCTGAGAAGATATGTGTCCTTCTAGTTTCTCTGAAGCGACGTGGAAAGGTCGAGTTAGTGAAACGTTGGAAGTCGGTCTGAGTTTAACTCGGTGTTTGTCGCCAACAGACGCTTCCGTTCCTGATTGCCTCCAGTCCAAAGAACAAGTTCACCTGATCGACGCCGGGCTGCTGATCAACATGGCCTACCCGTCCTTTCTCGGAGACAAGAGGGACATCGACCTCATGATTGCTCCAGAGTCCAGCGCTGGAAACATGTTTGAGGTGCTGTAAAATATTGGTGTTTAACTGAAAAGCTAAAGCTCCTCTGGTAGCAGCCTCTCAGGAAAGACAGGATGATGTCAGGTGGTTCTGTTTGGGGAGAAAATGTTCTCCTGGTTAATTCCAGCAGCGACTCAGAGGACTTTAACGATGCAGTGGTTTGTTTTAGTGATTTTGGTCCAACATAACCTGTAAAGGCTAGCTTATAAAATGAAATGCTTGAATGTCAGTCGATTTCGGAAACAACTTTCATTACGACCGTAATGAAATTAGAATTGGTGAAAGAGTATTTGTATCTGTCTGAAATGTCTAACAGGTTTAGAGAATGAAGATCGGCAACAGGAAACTGGGATTGATGACAGATAAACCTGAAACTTTGATGCTCAGAAAGTTTTATTTTCTGAAAAGTTCTTGGAGATTATCAAGCAAACAGATCCTGAAGGGAAGTCTCTATCAGCTGGAATTAACTGCCTCAAAAAGCTCGAACTATAGTTCCTTTTTACATAACTAGCAACATTGTTTAATAAAACACAATGGACAGAGTTGGCTGTAGGCTAATTTAAATCACTGGCTAGTTAAGGAGAAACATGGAACTTCAGCATCTTTTTTAGAATCTCCCTCCTTCTTTAGCTCCTCCCACCTGGAGATTGTTTTCCTGATGTTTATCCTGGTTCTACTTTTCTCATTCTTGGTGACAGTGAAACTGTTCATCATGCTGCTCCTTATAGCAGTGGATGCTCCTTATAGCAGTGGATGCTCCTTATAGCAGTGGATGCTCCTTATAGCAGTGGATGCTCCTTATAGCAGTGGATGCTCCTTATAGCAGTGGATGCTCCTTATAGCAGTGGATGCTCCTTATAGCATTGGATGCTCCTTATAGCAGTGGATGCTCCTTATAGCAGTGGATGCTCCTTATAGCAGTGGATGCTCCTTATAGCAGTGGATGCTCCTTATAGCAGTGGATGCTCCTTATAGCAGTGGATGCTCCTTATAGCAGTGGATGCTCCTTATAGCAGTGGATGCTCCTTATAGCAGTGGATGCTCCTTATAGCAGTGGATGCTCCTTATAGCAGTGGATGCTCCTTATAGCAGTGGATGCTCCTTATAGCAGTGGATGCTCCTTATAGCAGTGGATGCTCCTTATAGCAGTGGATGCTCCTTATAGCAGTGGATGCTCCTTATAGCAGTGGATGCTCCTTATAGCAGTGGATGCTCCTTATAGCAGTGGATGCTCCTTATAGCATTGGATGCTCCTTATAGCATTGGATGCTCCTTATAGCAGTGGATGCTCCTTATAGCAGTGGATGCTCCTTATAGCAGTGGATGCTCCTTATAGCATTGGATGCTCCTTATAGCAGTGGATGCTCCTTATAGCAGTGGATGCTCCTTATAGCAGTGGATGCTCCTTATAGCATTGGATGCTCCTTATAGCAGTGGATGCTCCTTATAGCAGTGGATGCTCCTTATAGCAGTGGATGCTCCTTATAGCAGTGGATGCTCCTTATAGCATTGGATGCTCCTTATAGCATTGGATGCTCCTTATAGCAGTGGATGCTCCTTATAGCAGTGGATGCTCCTTATAGCATTGGATGCTCCTTATAGCATTGGATGCTCCTTATAGCAGTGGATGCTCCTTATAGCAGTGGATGCTCCTTATAGCAGTGGATGCTCCTTATAGCAGTGGATGCTCCTTATAGCATTGGATGCTCCTTATAGCAGTGGATGCTCCTTATAGCATTGGATGCTCCTTATAGCAGTGGATGCTCCTTATAGCAGTGGATGCTCCTTATAGCAGTGGATGCTCCTTATAGCAGTGGATGCTCCTTATAGCAGTGGATGCTCCTTATAGCAGTGGATGCTCCTTATAGCAGTGGATGCTCCTTATAGCATTGGATGCTCCTTATAGCAGTGGATGCTCCTTATAGCAGTGGATGCTCCTTATAGCAGTGGATGCTCCTTATAGCAGTGGATGCTCCTTATAGCAGTGGATGCTCCTTATAGCATTGGATGCTCCTTATAGCAGTGGATGCTCCTTATAGCAGTGGATGCTCCTTATAGCAGTGGATGCTCCTTATAGCAGTGGATGCTCCTTATAGCAGTGGATGCTCCTTATAGCAGTGGATGCTCCTTATAGCAGTGGATGCTCCTTATAGCAGTGGATGCTCCTTATAGCATTGGATGCTCCTTATAGCAGTGGATGCTCCTTATAGCATTGGATGCTCCTTATAGCAGTGGATGCTCCTTATAGCAGTGGATGCTCCTTATAGCAGTGGATGCTCCTTATAGCAGTGGATGCTCCTTATAGCAGTGGATGCTCCTTATAGCATTGGATGCTCCTTATAGCAGTGGATGCTCCTTATAGCAGTGGATGCTCCTTATAGCAGTGGATGCTCCTTATAGCATTGGATGCTCCTTATAGCAGTGGATGCTCCTTATAGCAGTGGATGCTCCTTATAGCAGTGGATGCTCCTTATAGCATTGGATGCTCCTTATAGCAGTGGATGCTCCTTATAGCAGTGGATGCTCCTTATAGCAGTGGATGCTCCTTATAGCATTGGATGCTCCTTATAGCATTGGATGCTCCTTATAGCAGTGGATGCTCCTTATAGCAGTGGATGCTCCTTATAGCAGTGGATGCTCCTTATAGCATTGGATGCTCCTTATAGCATTGGATGCTCCTTATAGCAGTGGATGTTGAACCGTTCTCATTGATTAACATGACAGACAATTATTCAGTGAGCGGTGATGGAGGATGTGGAATCTGGGGTTTAGCCTCTCCAAATGATCTTCACTGCCACCTCTTGATCATCCTGAACTGCCAGCAATGGCAACTCTTAGTCATTCCGTGTTTTAGTACTATTCAATCCCTATTCTTAGACACAGATAAATGCAGTCATTGATTACAGGCAGTAAAGCTAAAGGTTAATTGTTACAAATGTACGTTAAAGGGTTTCTTTCCAAAAAAGTTGAAAAACAACCCACTGGACTTTGTTTCCACGTTTGAAGACGTTTCGTTGGTTTAAGAAAAAACAACAGAGACATAGGCAGGTATGGGGCAATGCAGGCTAACAAAGAAGCCAAACAACCCCCATTCCAAAGGGGGGGGACCCGTTCATCCGTTTCTATTTGCATGTTTTCTAAACTAAAACCAGGCTTTGTTGGGCTGCTGGATAAAACCTGGAACTAAACGCTATTTCTGACATTTAGTCAGTTTTTAAATCTTTTTTGGGATGACTATGATCTGGATGACTGAGAATCTTCACCAACACCTTAAAGGGTTGACTGTGAAACAGTATCCATAGCTCACCCCATTTCAGATATTGTAATGGATTAGGATGGACCCAAAGAAAACCCGCAAACAGGTCAGTGAAACTTTAACAGTCTTTATTAAAGTGAGAGGGCGGCACGGACTCCCGGGAAGAGCGGTCAGGTTCAGCAACTGGCAGCTCCTACAGACAGAGTGGTGGTTAGTGACCAGTGAAGGCAGGCAGATGTTAGAGTAGGGAACTTGGCCACCAACCTGGCCACGGGAAGACTCGGTTGGGCACAGTCTGGTTACAGGAAAGGACAGAGTCCGTGCTGGGGAAATCCAAGGTTCTTTGTCCAGTTTCGGTCCGGGTCTTGATGAGGGTGGGGGAATCCATTAATCCAGCAGAGGTATCCAAGGGGGAATCCAGGGGAGGTTCCAAGTCCAGATCCAGTTCCAAAATCCCAAAAAAGCAAAGACAGTTCAAAGGGCAGGCAATCTCCGTTACTCACAGGCAGGCTGGGTCAGAAACATGGGTTGACAGTCCAGATCTCTGAGGCTGACGAGCAGGGCTCAGGCGGGCAGACAAAAATCCAGAAAGGGGTCAGGCAGGCTCAAAAGACGGGGGCAAAAACAGGTCGAGGTTCAGACAGGCAGAGGCACATAAAGAATAGGCTGGAAGTTCTCACCAAGAGGCTAGAGACGTTCTGGCACTGGAGGCTGGAGGGACTGAGCCTTTAAGCAGGTAGGGTGGAGTAGAACAGGTGCGCTGATTGCAATTAGCAGCTCCAGTGCCAGGAACGTTACAGATATAGGAGAGTTTATTTAACATGAGTTTGTTTCTCTAATGTTGAGGCAAAGAGGAGAGGAAAATCTTTTGCATATTGCAGCGACTAATGAAACAGTTGTTGATCTCCTCGCCTGTCGTCTCTTTACCAACAGAGCAGTAAGTTGTTTCCCCTCTGCTTCCTCTTCCAGACTCTGACTCTTGCCAGAGACTACGCAGCTGAGGTGAACAAGCCCTTTCCACAGATCGGTGATGAGATCCTGGAGGACAGGGACTGGCCAAAGGACTGCTATGTGTTCCAGGGAAAAGGAAAGGAGCCGACCATCGTCTACATGCCGCTTTTCAACAGACAGAACTGCAGAGGTTGGTTCTTTGGTGCCTACAGCAGCAATGCATGTTAAACCACACAGCACCTCCAGCCTACTGGCCCTGCTGTCCATCAGCCGGGCCTTTATGAAAGAGTAGAAATCCATTGATCAAACATTACGCCATGAGAGCTCCTACAGAGCTCATGGAGATTCCCTCAAACCACATAAAGGACACAGCCAACATGTGGAAGAACATGTTCCTGCCAGCTGAGACCAAACTGAAACCTTTAAGCTTTCATGCAAAAGATAATGTGGTAGACCAAGAACCCATCCAGCTTTTCCACTGTAAAACACGGTGGTGGCAGCATCATAATTATAATTGAACTTTATTGATCTCACAATGGAGAAATGAACCTTTCACCTCTGCATTTAACCCATCCCCTTGAAGAGCAGTGAGCTGCCATTGTGCAGCGCCCGGGGAGCAGTGTGGGGTTAAGGGTCTGGCTCAAGGACCCAGAGTGGCAGTCTGTGGGAGTGGGGCTCAAACTCAGAACCTCTAGACTCCAAGCTCTAACCACCGGTTGAGGGGGGTGCATCAGGGCATCCTGGCGTCTCAGCATCGGAGCTTCCCAGCATTTGAGTTCACAGATCGAAATCGCTGGACGCCGGTAGGTGTGTAACATTGGTGGGGCTGAAAATGTCCTATTAGCTGTTCTATGAGCCCTAATGCAGCCTGGTTAAAAGCCCTAGAATGAAACCACAGCTTTTCTTCCTTTTATGGTTTGATCATGAATATTTAGATGAGCTGAGCTCTGATTGGTTGGTTTATAACGAGCCAAGCTGCTGAGCAAAGATGCATCATAGCAACAAGCACTCACTGACTAAAACATCAGATTGTTGATGTGGTAGGGGGACCAGACGGCCTCTTTTTCCCGGATATGTCCTGCTTTTCATACCTAAAAAAATGTCCGGAGGGAATTTCAAAATCATCGGGGATTTTGGTTGCCTGCAGTGCAGGAGAACTGAGCTGACAGCTCCAGGGCTGGCCCAGAAACCCCCGGCGGACGGGGGCAGGGAGCCAGCAGGGGACGGAGCGACTGAACCCCACCCAGTGAGGGTAGCCTGGACACCAGCGGCCCCGTGCTTCCCCCCGAAAGGAGGTGTTGATGGGGGTGGAACTTCTCTTTACGTCCATTTCACCCACTGAACCATCGTTATTCATCTATGACAATGGAAACTCAGTTTTGCGTTCTATTACCCCTTTAATGGATTTTTGCGTTCTTCATTAAAAAAAATAAATAAATTTATTTTTTTGTCGCGATCACTGAGTCTGGGAGCGGCCATTTTTGCCCAAATATAGTAGCCCCTCCCTCCTGCCATCTTCCAGCAGTGACGTCACGGTGCGGTAAGCCTAGCGCCATTCTCCCCGCTTTCCAAGCTAAATCAATGGGAACTACTAGACACATCTGCAATCAACAACAATTACTGAAGATTTCCAGAGGACTTCACCATTGAAATTCACCAGAGCTATAGTGAAACTGACAATGCCCACGTGCATGGCAGCTGGATGCTGGAATACATCGGGTAAAAGGGAAAAAAAAGAGTTATTCCACCTTTCTGATTCCTGATCCTCCACGGACGGGTTGGTCGTTGGATCGCCAACTTGAAGAGGGAGGATTTGCCATCGAACTTCTGGCCAGAGAAAAAAACCCGTAATATGTAGCCCACATTTGGAAGAAGAATGTTTTCAAGATGACTTGGATAATAGCGCGTTGTGACAAACACCAGATACAGCACTGGGACTTGATCAACAGCCGATACCGCACCGTGACGTCACTAACCAGTAGGTGGCAGTAGTGTTCTTTGACAAACATGGACGCCTCCAGTAAAGCACATTCACATGAAAATGACTCTGAATTAAAAACACTGATCATTTATTGAACAGGATGGAATCATTTCAGATTTAAAGAACTTTCAGGAGTTTGGATTCTGAATATGAGCGACTTTTCCTTCATGGCTGGCATGTAACACGCTTTGCTCTATTACTACACTGACAGTAATAAGACATTTATAACAAATCAGTTAATGAAAAAACTCCTGACGCCTGTCAGTCTGCGAGGCGCTGCCATTTCTCACTGATTGAAGAGCTGCTTCCAGAATACTGGGAAATCAGCAGATGATTCCCCCGGGATCCCAGTGACTTAGGTGTTACCTAGGTAACCTAGGTAACTGGGATCCTGCAGATGGAAGTCTGGTAGAGACTCTGAGTGACTGAATGCAAGGACAAGCTGCACTACTCAGAGCTGTGCACGACTACATGATGGTTTATCTGATAAACGTCCACAGCTGCAGAGATGACCAACTGCAGACCTCCAGTGCCCTAACACCTTAAATGTGTCCCTTCTCCAACACACCTAATCTAATGATTGGACGGTGACCAGGACTCTGGAAGAGCTGCAGACTGAGGACATCAGTCCATGGTTTGATTTGGGTCTGATGGACCAGGACACTTAAGGCTGCAGGACACCGTCCCTGGAGGACTGTCATTCATTCTCATCCCTGGCAGGGAGGTTTAAATGCTCCAGCTGGTCTTTAACAGCTCAAGACCTTAACAAGTTACCTTAGCACGGTGAGATGTCAAAGGTCAAAGTGAATGTAAGTGACCTTTCCTCTTTCTACAGATGCAGAAGAATACCAAGCCAGGATGAAGGAGTTCTCCACTTTCCAGCGCCCCTTCAGCCAGGAGAAGGTTGACTTTTTGTTGAACACGGTCAAAACCAATGTGAAGAACAACAGGGAGGTTCTGCTGAGAGAGATCCGCAGAGCGGCCCTTCGCCGGGCGGAGGCATAGAAAGTCTTTCCTCTGAGAGAGATTTCATTATGTCTGAGACTGGAAACACTCCAGATTAAACAACTGAGCTAATTAACATGATGCTATAGAATAAAAATCCTTTAAATAACAAAGCTTCCCTGTAAAGAAACTAGTTATTTTAGCGTGTAACTGAATTCCTTTTCTATTAATAATCAAACGATAATCTCTGAAAATGGTTCATTTATTCAGTTCATTCTATCTAGCCCTGCTGTAGTTACTCTGCTCCCCCCCCAGGGGGCACACCTCACACTTTGAGCTGTGTCTGGTTTCTCTTAGTTTTTAGGTTGTTGGTGTTTTATGATCTAAAATGAATCATTCAAATCTGAGTTTCTTTATTTCATCGTTATGTATTCAGTTCAGTTTGTAATACTCTGAGATTCTTACACATACGCTTCTGTGAAATACACTATATTCCATCATTTTAATAATAAACAACATTATTTTCTATATCATGGTGGAACTTTATCTTTTTTCCAGCTCAGTTTATTCATTGAAACGGATCAGAACCGGACATGTTTTCACATCTCTGAACCAAAATCACTCCAACTCACCTGTGACACCCAACTTAGAGCTCCTCCCTGGGAATCTTTGCAGATCAGGCCCTAAGGTCCGAACCTACAGAACTAATCCTAACTAGAGTTCTGATGAAAATGAAAAAGAGAGATCATATCTCTCCTATCCTGGCTTCTCTTCATTGGCTTCCTGTTAAATCCAGAATAGAATTTAAAATCCTCCTTCTCACATATAAAGCCTTAAATGGCCAAGCTCCATCTGATATCAGAGATCTGATTGTTCCTTAAAACTAATTGGAAAGTCCGTTTTCAATGAATGGTTTTATAAAGGTGTGTGGATATTGATGCCTTTATGGATAAAGATGAGCACAACATCCTGGATGGTTGTGATCATGACCTTCACATGAGCTGCACCCAGTCAGATCCTTAGTGTTTATCAGACAGGATGTCCTTCTGCAGCCGCCACCCTGGACTGGAGCTGCTGCCTTTTATGAAGTTATATGCAACAATAAATGTAGAAGTAGTTTCTGATCTAGTGTGTCAGCTCGGAGAAGATAACTGTGCATTTGGATCATCTGCGTCTCAGAGGATTACTTCTTTAAAACAAGTCCAGATTCCAGACATCTGAAAAAGGAATCCTAATATTTAATCAAGTCTTGCTGTTATCTCCTTTTAAGCAACATTTAAGCAGCTGGCTAGCTCAAGTGGTGAGCCACCCGTCCTGCAAACAGGAAGCCTGGGTTTGTATGCCCGCTGTGGGGAATGAACTGCATGCATGGGTCCTTCCGCTGGTCAATTCTACACTATGCGTATTTCCTGTTTGGTACCTTACTGGCTAGTTTTGTTTGTATGACCGCCATTGTGGAAAAGGACTGGTGAAGATGGAGCAGCTAGAAGAGCGACGTGCGCGAGAACGCTGGGACCCTTTTTCCACCTGGATCCCCGCTCTTTTTGGCCCTCGTGTATAAACAGCCCTTAGCAAGACCCTTCACCCTAATGCCTGCATTGGGGAGTGGCAGTCTAGGTTAGGGCATTAGGCTTGGAATCCTGAGGTTCTGAGTTTTAGTGTCACTGCCTCCCTGAGCAAAGATCCTTAACCCCACACTGCTCCCTGGGCGTCGCACAATGGCAGCCCACTGGTCCCCAGAGGGATGGGTTAAATGCAGAGAGTTTATTTCGTTGCTCTCTCTACTGACAGCATTATGACAATAAAACGCTGGGGGGGGGGAATTATTGTCAGGATTTGGTTGAGGTTTGTGGAACCAAATGCAGAGGCAGGGAGGCAGAGCTGAGTTTCTTGATGATTTAATGAGTAAAACAAACAACTGAACACGGAGGCAGGAAATCCAAAAATCAAAACATGAAAACAAAGTCAAACAAACCAGAAACCATGGAGACATGAGGGTGGGGGGGGACTTTCACGTGGAAGAAGACTCGGAGAGACGGAGTTGGAGGAAGTAGACGAGGAACCAGCCACCAAGGAACTGAACAGAGAGCGTATTTAGGGGAGACTGAAACAAAGAGAAGACTAATGAGCAGATTGGGAGCAGGTGTGAAACAGAGCACAACAGGAAAGGAGCTAGGGAAAAAAGGAGAACACAAGAGGGCAGCAGAGGGCAACATATAAAAACCTGAAAACTGAAAAATAACCAGAGAAGACAACAAAAATAAGATTTAAACCACTAAAACTAGAAAACATGGAGCAAAGTATAACTGAAAACTCAAAAGAAAAGAGAACAGAACCAGAACTATGACAATTATACTTTAATTTGTTGTTCAGGATATTATGCGTTGGGCTATTTACTTTTGTTCTTTAATCTCTGCAAATGCAAACCTTTACTTTATGGTACCATTTTTTCTTCTAACATGTTTGTCTAAAAAAAAGAGAAAGAAATTAATGAGAAAAACTGTACGGTTTGTTTTGATGTAGTAAGTAGAGACTAACAGCAGAGGGCGCTAGATATTAGATGTTTATTTAGGTCAGAAGAGGCAAATAAACAGCAAAGATCTCCAAGCATTTCACTGCATCCATGGAGAAATGACTCATTAGAGGCTTTGGATTCACAGCATTTTATTTCACAAACTTTAAGTTTTATTTTCTGACTGAAGAAATAAGATCAATCGTTTCCCCTCTTCAGTAGTAAAAGTTTATTCATTCATTGAGCTCCAATCCGTGTTTTCCTGGTTCACCTAGTCCTAATCCCCCCCCCCCCCCCCCCCCCCAATGTGATGAACATGCTGGGTTCTCCTGACAGCCTCTGCGCCCCCTCTCCCTCCCCCTTTCCACACCGGCTGCGCGCTTCCAGCCAGCATCACCTCCCAGCAGAGGAGCGGACCTCCCGGCTCCAGAGAGGAGCAGCGGTGCTGGCAGGAGGAGCAGCGCGGAGTGAAGGCGGCTGCTGAGCGCAGGACGCAAAGAGGGAAACGCTCCAAGTTTGGCCCTGATGTCTCTGAGCGCAGGACAGAAACCAAGGATGCTCCTCATTTGGGATCTATGCTGGATTTTACAGATCTACATCATCTATGATTCTTCAGGTAAGGAGGCAGGAAACTCCCATCGTTCACTGCGCATAGAGCTAGACTGAACAGATTCTATTTTGACAGAAAGTCTGTTTCCGTCATGTTTTAGACTCTATCGCCTGCGCGCGTGTCTGAGCTCTGACACGACTGATCCACGCGCGCTCACACATCATCAGCGGACACTTTGATCACAGTCTGACAGCGCGTGCATCAAAGCAGACATGCAGCAGCATAGAGCAGCTCTGACCCAGGAGGCTCAGAAATCCAGAAAAGCTTCAAATAGTTTCAATCAGAAAAGATTAGAAAATAAAGCTCATTGTTTCACATTTCTGTTATTTAGCATAATAACTTCATATTTTATGCTTCTGTCTGACATTTAGTGGCAAATTCTCATTAAAGCTAATGATAAATCTATATTTTAAATCTTTATCTATAAATGTTCTATTTGCATCTAAAATGAGTCAGAAATGACAGAATATTAGATGTTCAATAAAATCTAAACACATCTTTAATGTTTAAACTTAAATCTCAATATATATAAATTGGGTCATTAATATGAGAGAGACTCTGGTTTGGTGACAGTAGAACAAAATGAGCTAGATTTTTTTACTGATGCTGAAAGATCAGAGGATTGAACTGAACCTAAAATAATCAGACCTGATTAGAAAACCCAGAGAGGAGGAGAATTTAAACTTGGAAGCCGCTGTGTTTGGTTTTTCCTGCTGATGATGCAGACGAACAGCCCACAGCCTGGAGGGGACAGGCCCCACCAACCTTTGGCCTAGAGAGGACATGTCCCCACCACCTTTGGCCTAGAGAGGACATGTCCCCACCACCTTTGGCCTGGAGGGGACAGGCCCCACCACCTTTGGCCTGGAGGGGACAGGTCCCCACCACCTTTGGCCTAGAGAGGACAGGCCCCACCACCTTTGGCCTGGAGGGGACAGGCCCCACCAACCTTTGGCCTAGAGAGGACATGTCCCCACCACCTTTGGCCTAGAGGGACATGTCCCCACCACCTTTGGCCTGGAGGGGACAGGCCCCACCACCTTTGGCCTGGAGGGGGACATGTCCCCACCACCTTTGGCCTAGAGGGGACAGGCCCCACCACCTTTGGCCTAGGAAGGGACATGTCCCCACCACCTTTGGCCTGGAGGGGACATGTCCCCACCACCTTTGGCCTGGAGGGGACAGGCCCCACCACCTTTCCCAGAGAGGAAGGCCCCAAAAAACCCCCCCCCGGCCGGGGGGACGGGCCCCCCAACCTTTTGGCCTAAGGGGACATGTCCCCCCCTTGGCCTGGAGGACAGGCCCCACCACCTTTGGGCCTGGAGGGGACAGCCCCACCACCTTTGGGCCAGAGGGACAGCCCCACCCCCTTTTGGGCCCTAGAGAGGACAGCCCCCCCCCCCCCCCCCCCCTTTGGCCTGGAGGGACACCCCACCCCTTTGGCCTGAGGGACATGCCCCCCACCACCTTGGCCTGGAGGAAGCCCATCTGGCCTGGAGGGACTGTCCCCACCCCCTTTTTGGGCCTAGAAGGGACAGTCCCCACCACCTTTGGCCTGGAGGACGGGCCCCACCATTTTGGGCCTGGAGGGGACATGGCCCCACCACCTTTGCCTGGAAGGGGACAGGCCCCCACCTTTGGCCTAGAGGGGACATGTCCCCACCACCTTTGGCCTGGAGGGGACAGGCCCCACCACCTTTGGCCTGGAGGGGACATGTCCCCACCACCTTTGGCCTAGAGAGGACAGGCCCCACCACCTTTGGCCTGGAGGGGACAGGCCCCACCACCTTTGGCCTAGAGAGGACATGTCCCCACCACCTTTGGCCTGGAGAGGACATGTCCCCACCACCTTTGGCCTAGAGAGGACATGTCCCCACCACCTTTGGCCTGGAGGGGACAGGCCCCACCACCTTTGGCCTAGAGAGGACATGTCCCCACCACCTTTGGCCTGGAGGGGACATGTCCCCACCACCTTTGGCCTGGAGGGGACAGGCCCCACCACCTTTGGCCTAGAGAGGGACATGTCCCCACCACCTTTGGCCTGGAGGGGACATGTCCCCACCACCTTTGGCCTGGAGGGGACAGGCCCCACCACCTTTGGCCTAGGAGGGACATGTCCCCACCACCTTTGGCCTAGAGAGGACATGTCCCCACCACCTTTGGCCTGGAGGGGACAGGCCCCACCACCTTTGGCCTGGAGGGGACATGTCCCCACCACCTTTGGCCTAGAGAGGACATGTCCCCACCACCTTTGGCCTGGAGGGGACAGGCCCCACCACCTTTGGCCTGGAGGGGACATGTCCCCACCACCTTTGGCCTGGAGGGGACATGTCCCCACCACCTTTGGCCTGGAGGGGACAGGCCCCACCACCTTTGGCCTAGAGGGACAGGCCCCACCACCTTTGGCCTGGAGGGGACATGTCCCCACCACCTTTGGCCTGGAGGGGACAGGCCCCACCACCTTTGGCCTAGAGAGGGACAGGCCCCACCACCTTTGGCCTGGAGGGACAGGCCCCACCACCTTTGGCCTGGAGGGGACAGGCCCCACCACCTTTGGCCTGGAGGGGACATGTCCCCACCACCTTTGGCCTAGAGAGGGACAGGCCCCACCACCTTTGGCCTGGAGGGGACATGTCCCCACCACCTTTGGCCTAGGAGGGGACAGGCCCCACCACCTTTGGCCTGGAGGGGACAGGCCCCACCACCTTTGGCCTAGAGGGACATGTCCCCACCACCTTTGGCCTAGGAGGGACATGTCCCCACCACCTTTGGCCTGGAGGGGACAGGCCCCACCACCTTTGGCCTGGAGGGGACAGGCCCCACCACCTTTGGCCTAGGAGGGACAGGCCCCACCACCTTTGGCCTAGAGAGGACATGTCCCCACCACCTTTGGCCTAGGAGGGGACAGGCCCCACCACCTTTGGCCTGGAGGGGACAGGCCCCACCACCTTTGGCCTGGAGGGGACAGGCCCCACCACCTTTGGCCTAGAGAGGACAGGCCCCACCACCTTTGGCCTGGAGGGGACATGTCCCCACCACCTTTGGCCTGGAGGGGACAGGCCCCACCACCTTTGGCCTGGAGGGGACATGTCCCCACCACCTTTGGCCTGGAGGGGACATGGCCCCACCACCTTTGGCCTAGAGAGGACATGTCCCCACCACCTTTGGCCTAGAGAGGACATGTCCCCACCACCTTTGGCCTGGAGGGGACATGTCCCCACCACCTTTGGCCTGGAGGGGACATGCCCCACCACCTTTGGCCTAGAGAGGGACATGGCCCCACCACCTTTGGCCTGGAGGGGACATGTCCCCACCACCTTTGGCCTGGAGGGGACATGCCCCACCACCTTTGGCCTGGAGGGGACAGGCCCCACCACCTTTGGCCTGGAGGGACAGGCCCCACCACCTTTGGCCTAGAGAGGACATGTCCCCACCACCTTTGGCCTGGAGGGACAGGCCCCACCACCTTTGGCCTGGAGGGGACATGTCCCCACCACCTTTGGCCTAGAGGGACATGTCCCCACCACCTTTGGCCTGGAGGGGACAGGCCCCACCACCTTTGGCCTGGAGGGGACAGGCCCCACCACCTTTGGCCTGGAGGGGACAGGCCCCACCACCTTTGGCCTGAGAGGGACATGTCCCCACCACCTTTGGCCTGGAGGGGACAGGCCCCACCACCTTTGGCCTGGAGGGGACAGGCCCCACCACCTTTGGCCTAGAGAGGGACATGTCCCCACCACCTTTGGCCTGGAGGGGACAGGCCCCACCACCTTTGGCCTAGAAGGGACATGTCCCCACCACCTTTGGCCTGGAGGGGACAGGCCCCACCACCTTTGGCCTAGGAGGGGACAGGCCCCACCACCTTTGGCCTGGAGGGACATGTCCCCACCACCTTTGGCCTGGAGGGACAGGCCCCACCACCTTTGGCCTGGAGGGACATGTCCCCACCACCTTTGGCCTGGAGGGACAGGCCCCACCACCTTTGGCCTGGAGGGGACAGGCCCCACCACCTTTGGCCTGGAGGGGACAGGCCCCACCACCTTTGGCCTGGAGGGGACAGGCCCCACCACCTTTGGCCTGGAGGGGACAGGCCCCACCACCTTTGGCCTGGAGGGGACAGGCCCCACCACCTTTGGCCTGGAGGGACAGGCCCCACCACCTTTGGCCTAGAGGGACATGTCCCCACCACCTTTGGCCTGGAGGGGACATGTCCCCACCACCTTTGGCCTAGGAGGGGACAGGCCCCACCACCTTTGGCCTGGAGGGACAGGCCCCACCACCTTTGGCCTGGAGGGGACATGTCCCCACCACCTTTGGCCTAGAGAGGACAGGCCCCACCACCTTTGGCCTGGAGGGGACATGTCCCCACCACCTTTGGCCTGGAGGGGACAGGCCCCACCACCTTTGGCCTAGAGGGGACATGTCCCCACCACCTTTGGCCTGGAGGGGACAGGCCCCACCACCTTTGGCCTAGAGGGGACATGTCCCCACCACCTTTGGCCTGGAGGGGACAGGCCCCACCACCTTTGGCCTAGAAGGGACATGTCCCCACCACCTTTGGCCTGGAGGGGACAGGCCCCACCACCTTTGGCCTGGAGAGGACAGGCCCCACCACCTTTGGCCTGGAGAGGACAGGCCCCACCACCTTTGGCCTAGAGAGGACAGGCCCCACACCTTTGGCCTGGAGGGGACATGTCCCCACCACCTTTGGCCTGGAGGGGACAGGCCCCACCACCTTTGGCCTGGAGGGGACATGTCCCCACCACCTTTGGCCTGGAGGGGACATGTCCCCACCACCTTTGGCCTAGAAGGGACATGTCCCCACCACCTTTGGCCTAGAAGGGACATGTCCCCACCACCTTTGGCCTGGAGGGGACAGGCCCCACCACCTTTGGCCTAGAAGGGACATGTCCCCACCACCTTTGGCCTAGAAGGGACATGTCCCCACCACCTTTGGCCTGGAGGGGACAGGCCCCACCACCTTTGGCCTGGAAGGGACATGTCCCCACCACCTTTGGCCTGGAGGGGACAGGCCCCACCCCCTTTGGCCTGGAGGGGACAGGCCCCACCACCTTTGGCCTAGAAGGGACAGGCCCCAACACCTTTGGCCTGGAGGGGACAGGCCCCACCACCTTTGGCCTGGAGGGGACAGGCCCCACCACCTTTGGCCTGGAGGGGACAGGCCCCACCACCTTTGGCCTGGAGGGGACAGGCCCCACCACCTTTGGCCTAGAAGGGACATGTCCCCACCACCTTTGGCCTGGAGGGGACATGTCCCCACCACCTTTGGCCTGGAGGGGACATGTCCCCACCACCTTTGGCCTAGAGAGGACAGGCCCCACCACCTTTGGCCTGGAGGGGACATGTCCCCACCACCTTTGGCCTAGAGAGGACAGGCCCCACCACCTTTGGCCTGGAGGGGACATGTCCCCACCACCTTTGGCCTGGAGGGGACAGGCCCCACCACCTTTGGCCTAGGAGGGACATGTCCCCACCACCTTTGGCCTGGAGGGGACAGGCCCCACCACCTTTGGCCTAGAAGGGACATGTCCCCACCACCTTTGGCCTGGAGGGGACAGGCCCCACCACCTTTGGCCTAGAAGGGACATGTCCCCACCACCTTTGGCCTGGAGGGGACAGGCCCCACCACCTTTGGCCTGGAGAGGACAGGCCCCACCACCTTTGGCCTGGAGAGGACAGGCCCCACCACCTTTGGCCTAGAGAGGACAGGCCCCAACACCTTTGGCCTGGAGGGGACATGTCCCCACCACCTTTGGCCTGGAGGGGACAGGCCCCACCACCTTTGGCCTGGAGGGGACATGTCCCCACCACCTTTGGCCTAGAGAGGACAGGCCCCACCACCTTTGGCCTAGAGAGGACATGTCCCCACCATCTTTGGCCTGGAGGGGACAGGCCCCACCACCTTTGGCCTGGAGGGGACAGGCCCCACCACCTTTGGCCTAGAGAGGACATGTCCCCACCACCTTTGGCCTGGAGGGGACATGTCCCCACCACCTTTGGCCTAGAGAGGACATGTCCCCACCATCTTTGGCCTGGAGGGGACAGGCCCCACCACCTTTGGCCTGGAGGGGACATGTCCCCACCACCTTTGGCCTAGAAGGGACATGTCCCCACCACCTTTGGCCTGGAGGGGACAGGCCCCAACACCTTTGGCCTGGAGGGGACATGTCCCCACCATCTTTGGCCTGGAGGGGACAGGCCCCACCACCTTTGGCCTGGAGGGGACATGTCCCCACCACCTTTGGCCTAGAGGGGACAGGCCCCACCACCTTTGGCCTGGAGGGGACAGGCCCCACCACCTTTGGCCTGGAGGGGACATGTCCCCACCACCTTTGGCCTGGAGGGGACATGTCCCCACCACCTTTGGCCTGGAGGGGACATGTCCCCACCACCTTTGGCCTAGAGGGGACATGTCCCCACCACCTTTGGCCTGGAGGGGACAGGCCCCACCACCTTTGGCCTAGAAGGGACATGTCCCCACCACCTTTGGCCTGGAGGGGACAGGCCCCACCACCTTTGGCCTGGAGGGACATGTCCCCACCACCTTTGGCCTGGAAGGGGACATGTCCCCACCACCTTTGGCCTGGAGGGGACAGGCCCCACCACCTTTGGCCTGGAGGGGACAGGCCCCACCACCTTTGGCCTAGAAGGGACAGGCCCCACCACCTTTGGCCTAGAAGGGACATGTCCCCACCACCTTTGGCCTGGAGGGGACAGGCCCCACCACCTTTGGCCTAGGAGGGACATGTCCCCACCACCTTTGGCCTGGAGGGGACATGTCCCCACCACCTTTGGCCTGGAGGGGACATGTCCCCACCACCTTTGGCCTAGAGAGGACAGGCCCCACCACCTTTGGCCTGGAGGGGACATGACCCCCACCACCTTTGGCCTGGAGGGGACAGGCCCCACCACCTTTGGCCTAGAGAGGACAGGCCCCACCACCTTTGGCCTGGAGGGGACATGTCCCCACCACCTTTGGCCTGGAGGGGACAGGCCCCACCACCTTTGGCCTAGAAGGGACATGTCCCCACCACCTTTGGCCTGGAGGGGACAGGCCCCACCACCTTTGGCCTAGAAGGGACATGTCCCCACCACCTTTGGCCTGGAGGGGACAGGCCCCACCACCTTTGGCCTAGAAGGGACATGTCCCCACCACCTTTGGCCTGGAGGGGACAGGCCCCACCACCTTTGGCCTAGAGAGGACAGGCCCCACCACCTTTGGCCTGGAGGGGACATGTCCCCACCACCTTTGGCCTGGAGGGGACAGGCCCCACCACCTTTGGCCTAGAGAGGACAGGCCCCACCACCTTTGGCCTGGAGGGGACATGTCCCCACCACCTTTGGCCTGGAGGGGACAGGCCCCACCACCTTTGGCCTGGAGGGGACATGTCCCCACCACCTTTGGCCTGGAGGGGACAGGCCCCACCACCTTTGGCCTGGAGGGGACATGTCCCCACCACCTTTGGCCTGGAGGGGACATGTCCCCACCACCTTTGGCCTAGAAGGGACATGTCCCCACCACCTTTGGCCTGGAGGGGACAGGCCCCACCACCTTTGGCCTAGAGAGGACAGGCCCCAACACCTTTGGCCTGGAGGGGACAGGCCCCACCACCTTTGGCCTAGAAGGGACATGTCCCCACCACCTTTGGCCTGGAGGGGACAGGCCCCACCACCTTTGGCCTGGAGGGGACAGGCCCCACCACCTTTGGCCTAGAGAGGACAGGCCCCAACACCTTTGGCCTGGAGAGGACAGGCCCCAACACCTTTGGCCTGGAGCGGACATGTCCCCACCACCTTTGGCCTGGAGGGGACATGTCCCCACCACCTTTGGCCTGGAGGGGACAGGCCCCACCACCTTTGGCCTGGAGGGGACAGGCCCCACCACCTTTGGCCTAGAGAGGACAGGCCCCACCACCTTTGGCCTGGAGGGGACATGTCCCCACCACCTTTGGCCTAGAGAGGACAGGCCCCAACACCTTTGGCCTGGAGGGGACATGTCCCCACCACCTTTGGCCTGGAGGGGACAGGCCCCACCACCTTTGGCCTGGAGGGGACAGGCCCCACCACCTTTGGCCTAGAGAGGACAGGCCCCACCACCTTTGGCCTGGAGGGGACATGTCCCCACCACCTTTGGCCTGGAGGGGACATGTCCCCACCACCTTTGGCCTAGAGAGGACAGGCCCCACCACCTTTGGCCTAAAGGGGTACAGGCCCCCCCACCTTTGGCCTGGAGGGGGACAGGCCCCACCACCTTTGGCCTGGAGGGGAAAAATGCCCCACCACCTTTGGCCTGAGGGGACAGGCCCCACCCCCTTTTGGGGCCTGAAAAAGGGACATGTCCCCACCACCTTTGGCCTGGAGGGGACAGGCCCCAACCACCTTTGGCCTGGAGGGACAGGCCCCACCACCTTGGCCTGGAGGGGACAGGCCCCACCACTTGGCCTGGAGGGACATGTCCCACCACCTTTGGCCTGGGGGGCGGGCCCCCCTTTGGCCAAAGGGGGCCCCCCCCGGCCAAGGTGGTGGGACATGTCCCCTCCAGGCCAAAGGTGGTGGGGCCTGTCCCTTCAGGCCAAGTGGGGGGCCTGTCCCCCTCCAGGCCAAAGGTGGTGGGGACATGCCCTCCAGGCCAAAGGGGGTGGGGCCTGTCCCCTCCAGCCAAGGTGGTGGGGCCTGCCCCTCCAGCCAAAGGTGGTGGGGCATGTCCCCCCTCCAGGCCAAAGGGGGTGGGGCTGTCCCCTCCAGGCCAAAGGTGGTGGGGCATGTTCCCCCAGGCCAAAGGTGGTGGGCCTGTCCCCTCCGGGCCCAAAAGGGTGGTGGGGCATGTCCCCCCCAGGCCAAAGGTGGTGGGGACATGCCCCCTCCAGGCCAAAGGTGGTGGGGCCTGTCCCCTAGGCCAAAGGTGGGGGACCATGTCCCCTCCCAGGCCAAAGGTTTTGGGCCTGTCCCCTCCAGGCCAAAGGTGGTGGGGCCTGTCCCTCCAGGCCAAAGGTGGTGGGGCTGTCCCTTCCCCAGGCCAAAGGTGGGGGGGGCCTGTCCCCTCCAGGCCAAAGGTGGTGGGACATGTCCTCTCTAGCCAAAAGGGTGGTGGGGCCTGTCCCCTCCAGCCAAAGGTGGTGGGGACCATGTCCCTCCAGGCCAAAGGTGGTGGGGCCTGTCCCCTCCAGGCCAAAGTGGTGGGCCTGTCC
>NW_024038586.1:0-25052 GCF_016077235.1 Cyprinodon tularosa | reverse complement strand
GCTCAGCAGCTGGAATAAAACCATCCCAGATGTCAGCTAGAGCTCAGCGGCTGGAATAAAACCATCCCAGATGTCAGCTAGAGCTCAGCGGCTGGAATAAAACCATCCCAGAGGTCAGCTAGAGCTCAGCAGCTGGAATAAAACCATCCCAGATGTCAGCTAGAGCTCAGCAGCTGGAATAAAACCATCCCAGAGGTCAGCTAGAGCTCAGCAGCTGGAATAAAACCATCCCAGATGTCAGCTAGAGCTCAGCAGCTGGAATAAAACCATCCCAGATGTCAGCTAGAGCTCAGCAGCTGGAATAAAACCATCCCAGATGTCAGCTAGAGCTCAGCAGCTGGAATAAAACCATCCCAGATGTCAGCTAGAGCTCAGCAGCTGGAATAAAACCATCCCAGAGGTCAGCTAGAGCTCAGAGGAAAGCTGCACTGTTGTAATCCACATTATTCAACCGATCGTAAAATAAACAGACCTGGACTGTTTTGTTGGTGTAGTCAGAGTTCGGGCTGAGCAGAGCGATGGGAATCCTGGACAGGTGAGAAGGTACCTGGGAGCTTTGACCCGCCCCATCTGAGAGGACGTACACAGCCATGAAGGTACGGTGGCCTGTGAGGAAAAGATCAAAGGAGGAGTTTTCTTACCCAGATCTACACATTGAGAGGATTTATTCACACAATGTAGATTTCATGACAGTCAGGATGGTCGGTTGTTTAGAACAGACCATCTTAAGATCTTTAAAGAAAAACCCACAAACTGACAGAAGTGATTGTTTGAAATATTGAACAACAGTTCAGAAAGTAAACACCATCTATACTTTGATAAAGGCAGAGATGCAGCTGCACATCCACGGTTTAAAATGTTTCTAATAGAGATGATCTATAGCAGATTAATCGCCTAGATTTTCCTGAAACATGTCTGTGAATCTAATATCAAAGATCTGAAAATGACAGTTCTTTAATCTCAGATTATACTACAGCGAGCAGACATTGGAGAGTTTGAGTCTTCAAGAGAATCTCAGTAAGGATTTAAAACACAGGAACATTTCTACCTAAAAAAGATCAAATATTTCATCCATCCATCGGGGGGATAACCGGTGATGTTTAATCTATAAACTGAATCATTTTTAGAGCCGCTTTGAAACAACTGTCTGTTTTGGGACATATCACAGAAATAATTCGGTAACTTTCCAGGAATCAGTAACTTCCTGGTCCCTGAATGCATCTCAAGAGGAAGAATGCTAACAGTTTGCTCTAGAACCGACCCAGTTGGTACCAGGGTGTGGTTCTGTTCAGACCATGGATCCGTCTTTATTTAACCTCAGCAGGTCCAGCTTTAACCTTTAGCATTCAGGGCTAATCAACCTTCAGCTTTCAGATCAATAATAGCTTCTTCAGCTTCCTGAACCTTTCTTAGCCACCTTGAAATTTGAACCTTCCGCTGAACTTATTGGTGTTGAAAGACAATCTGCATCCCTCTCTCCATAAGAAAGCAGCCTCCGAAATAAAGGCTCCCCTAGCTCTGCTATCCTCCATCCCACAGCGGCTCATTAAGGAACACACGGAAACACCAGATCCACGCCTTCCAGTAGGAGCCTGTCAGCAGGAAACAGTTGGCCTTGTTCCCAGCAGGTAGCGTGTTGCTTCCTGTCTGCGTTCATTACTCGGACATGGAGCAGATCTGACTGCCGGGTCCTCGATGGGACCTCGTCAGCCGAGGACAGCGGAGCTGGAACAGGCCGCGGGGCTGAGGCACTGATCGCTCAGGTGTAAAGTCAGCCATCCAATCAGGCGGAAAGTCAGATGGTAAAATAAAGAAATGAATCAAATCAAGCTTCCTGAATGAGGCCAGAGGGGGAACAGGAAGTGGGTCCAGTGAATCATTCAGGGGGGAAGACATGTCCTCCCAGCCCGGGGTCATCACGCTGCACTGAAACAGAACCACCAACCCGTTACTGACCGGCTTATAGGGGGGGAGGGGGGCAGGCCATGTCTTCAGGGGGGTCCACTTTGTCTATAAACATTTTCTTTTATTTTGTCTGAGAGAATAAAATCTACCAATAATAAAAACACCCGTTTATTCAGTTCAGTCATGATTTAAAGCCAGATTCTGACGTCAGGCTGAGGGAAACCTTCATACCAGGAGAACCCACTGCAGCAGCAGCAGCAGGACGGGGCCACGCACCGTTCATCCCCACTGCTGGGAGAGCCCACACGCTTTACTATGAGAAAACATTTCAAAGCCGTCCATCTAACCGGTATATGCAGTGAAGCTTGCATCTCCGATTAAACATCTAAGGTGCTCATGTGTAGAAATGCTTTGATGATGAAAGCTGTAATGCATCTGAAGACTGATAGTAAATGGCAGGAGGAGACTTTAGCTGCAGCGTAGCCACTGCTGCCCTGGACCCCATACACAGGGGCCATGGGCCCTCTGATAGAGAAGGTCTGAGGTGGTGCTCAGAGGGGCCTCCAGCTGCAGGCCGCCTCCTGCATCCACTGATGCTGCTCAGGGGTTCATAGCAGTAACTAAAACAGAATCTAAAGCCTCTATCAAGGGAAGAGCTCTACTAGTGCTTACGTTATTAAAGGAGAAATATTACACTGATAAAATGTTTCATTGAACTGGAACCTGGAATGCAAGAGAATTTAAATCACTTGATTTCAGCTGCTCTCCCTGCAGGGTCAGAATCAGAAGTGCTGCCTGAAGCGAGCCGTTTGCTAAAGTAGATGTCATGTTAAAATGAATAATAAACATATAAAAACCCTTGATTAAACTACCGACCTTAACTGATATTCTTAGACAACTTTTATTGTCGTTTTTTTATACACAAAGTAACATTTCTATTCCATAAAATGCAGCAGTGATCAAACAGTGTGGGAGAAAAAAAACATGGTGCAGAAAAACGCAATGATTTGAAGTTCAGAGCATTAATATATATGGTGCAGTTATGTAATATTTTTGGTTTGGTGTTATCAGAGATGCAGAATCTGTGACATGATTTAGAGTTTTCTCAACAGTTCATCAGTCTGATGGCGGGGGGGAAGAAGCGGATGCTGAACCTCCTGTTCCTGCAATGAATGCTGTGAAGCCTCTTCCCAGAGGGCAGCAGGAGTGGTGGGGGGGGTCATTGATGATGTCACGGGCTCGGGACACGCAGCGCTGGGATGAAATGTCCTCAATGGAGGGACGAGGAGCCCCCATGATCCTCTCTGCTGTTCTCACCTTCTTCCAGTCTGAGGCGCTGCAGCCTCCACACCACCCAGTGAGACAGCTGGTCAGAACGCTCTCTATGGTGCTTCTGGAGAAGGTGGAGAGGATGGGTGGGGGCAGGTGGGCTCTCCTCATCCTCCGCAGGAAGTCCAAGCGCATCTGGGCCCTTTTGACCAGTGAGGTGGTGTTTCCAGTCCAGGTGAGGGTGTCTGTGATGTGCACCCCTAGGAAGTTGACCAGTGGAGCGTGTTTAGGGCGGTTCTTCCTGAAGTCCACCATGATCTCCTTCATCTTCTCCACGTTCAGGATCAGGCTGTTATCTCTGCACCACCAGCTGCTCCACCTCCTCTCTGTAGTCCAGGTCGTTGTCACCTCTGATGAGGTCCACCACCGTGGTGTCATCCGCATAGTTCACCATGTGATTGGTGGTGAAATGAAGCACTGTGAAGATCATGTTCTTTCATTTCTCTAGAACATTTGTTCCCCCATTCTGCCTGGAGCTGCAGTAGACTCAGTGGAGTTGCATTCAAACACATGAAGATGCATCATTGATACTGTGGCTGGGTTCCTGCTAGGACTTTGTTCGTCTCACTTGTTTGCTAAAGATCTCAAATTTTTCCTCCTTCTTCTTAAGATGTTAATTAGCTGCTCCCGGGGGTAACAAAAAAAAACTTCCTATGGTTGCTATGGTTACACATCAGGACAAGTGTCAGTAGCAACAACCATCAGAAAAAGAAAGTCTGATCCACAAACGGAGGAACCACAGTGACGATCAGAGTCAAGCCATCAGAGCAACTCAACATTTAACATATTTTCTCAAAGTAAGATGTTCAGTATAATTGAGATGATGTTTATGGCACTATAAGAGGTAACAAAGTAGTTATTGGTCATTTTATTTATTAAATAAAAACCTAGATATTTTCTCAATATTAGAGCTGCACTCTGATCAGAGGAGAAGCTTTACTGCTGCTCTTACCACAGTTATTGATCAATTAATCAGATATTGTTTGAGGATTTCCTCCAAATTACACTTTAGCATGTTTCTCTAAATAAAAAGTTTTAGTATGAACATAGTTTATGTGTGCTTCTATTTTGAAGGGACTGCAACATGGAATCAAATATTTAATTAACCATTATTTTAGGCTGTGTTAAAATAATTTAAAAGTATTATATTTTATTTAAAAAATATATAATCTGAAAAAATAAGGTCATATAGATGATTTTGTTTACATTACACCTGTTGGATTTAAGTTCCACATTTTTTATGGGTGTTGTAATTTGCAGACGGTCCCTGCGGCTGGCGGAGCCCTGCCTGGAGAACAGCCGCTCTTCAGGGAGAGAAACCCCGCTGCAGCTCAGCGGTCAGGCGGCTGGGGCTGCAGGGACCATCTGCTGCTGCTGGTCAATGACTGGAGCGGAATGATGGGAACATCTTCACAACTTTAATGATCGCAGAAGAAAGTTTCCAGTAAAGTCTTATTTTGGAGCTTTAAACAAAGCGAGCTGGACTTTAAATACAGGCCGTCAGTAAAGATTGTGTCTGAGGATAATTAAAGTGATAAAAGGAGCGCTTCTTATAGTTGGTTGGTCAGTCAGTAACTAATTCAAACTAAAACATGAAGGTTTTCAAAGCGAGTTTGGTGCAACAGGGGCGTCCTGATGTAAACATTAAAAAACATCCAGAAAACTTCACGTTCACCTGAAAAACAACAGCAGCTTCAGCCTCTGAGAGCGATCAGCAGGAAACACTAATTAACTACTAGCTAGTTAACAAACTAACTAGCTAACTTACCGCTGCAGGGAGCCAAGCGGCTTTCTTCCCTCGGTTGGTTTCAAACTGGCAGGAAACTTCAACCAACCGCGTCGTCATCTTCTTCTTCTGGAATTTTTAATCGCGGCTGACAAACAACTTAGAGGCGCATTATCGCCACCTACTGGAAGGAGTCTGAACCGAACATCGATATGAAAAAATGAGCAACATACAGGTGCTGGTCATAAAATTAGAATATCATGAAAAAGTAGATTGATTTCAGTAATTCCATTTAAAAAGTGAAACTTGTATATTATATTCATACATTACATACAAACTCATATATTTCAGATGTTTATTTTGTTTAATTTTGATGATTACAAATGACAACAAATGAAAATCTCAAATTCATCATATCAGAAAATTAGAATATTGTGAAAAGGTTCAAAATTGATGGCCCCTGGTGCCACACTCTAATCAGCTAATTAACTCAAACCACCTGCAAAAGCCTTTAAATGGTCTTTCAGTCTAGTTCTATAGGCTACACAATCATGGGGAAGACTGCTGACTTGACAGTTGTCCAAAAGACGACCATCGACACCTTGCACAAGGAGGGCAAGACACAAAAGGTCATCGCTGAAGAGGCTGGCTGTTCACAGAGCTCAGTGTCCAAGCACATTAATAGAGAGGCGAAGGGAAGGAAAAGATGTGGTCGAAAAAAGTGTACAAGCAAGAGAGATAACCGCACCCTGGAGAGGATTGTGAAACAAAACCCCTTCAAAAATGTGGGGGAGATTCACAAAGAGTGGACTGCAGCTGGAGTGAGTGCTTCAAGAACCACCACACACAGACGTATGAAAGACATGGGTTTCTGCTGTCGCATTCCTTGTGTCAAGCCACTCTTGAACCACAGACAGCGTCAGAAGCGTCTAAAGAGAAACAGGACTGGACTGCTGGTGAGTGGTCCAAAGTCATGTTCTCTGATGAAAGTAAATTTTGCATTTCCTTTGGAAATCAAGGTCCCAGAGTCTGGAGGAAAAGAAGAGAGGCACTTCATCCACGTTGCTTGAAGTCCAGTGTAAAGTTTCCACAGTCAGTGATGGTTTGGGGTGCCATGTCATCTGCTGGTGTTGGTCCATTGTGTTTTCTGAGGTCCAGGGTCAACGCAGCCACATACCAGGAAGTTTTAGAGCACTTCATGCTTCCTGCAGCTGACCAACTTTTTGGAGATGCAGATTTCATTTTCCAACAGGACTTGGCACCTGCACACAGTGCCAAAGCTACCAGTACCTGGTTGAAGGACCATGGTATCCCTGTTCTTAATTGGCCAGCAAACTCTCCTGACCTTAACCCCATAGAAAATCTATGGGGTATTGTGAAGAAGAAGATGCAATACACCAGACCCAACAATTCAGAAGAGCTAAAAGCCACTATTAGAGCAACCTGGGCTATCATAACACCTGAGCAGTGCCACAGACTGATCGACTCCATGCCACGCCGCATTGCTGCAGTAATACAGGCCAAAGGAGGCCCAACTAAATACTGAGTGCTGTACATGCTCATACTTTTCATGTTCATACTTTTCAGTTGGCCAACATTTCTATAAATCCTTTGTTTTTATTGGTCTTCAGTAATATTCTAATTTTCTGATATGATGAATTTGAGATTTTCATTTGTTGTCATTTGTAATCATCAAAATTAAACAAAATAAACATCTGAAATATATGAGTTTGTATGTAATGTATGAATATAATATACAAGTTTCACTTTTTAAATGGAATTACTGAAATCAATCTACTTTTTCATGATATTCTAATTTTATGACCAGCACCTGTAATTAATAGATAAACTAAAACAAGGGTGTAACTTAGTCATGAAAGTTGGTGGGGGCGCTCTAAGGGTGAAGGCTGATGGACCTACAGTTACTCCAGCCGAACGCTTTCATTAGGTAGAAAATAATCAATAGCAGCCGATTCTGACGCCAAATCCCTAAATCATGCATCCCTAGAAGTACAATTGCAATTCCATCCATCCATCTAGAAAATATGGACATGCTGCATTATAATTATAGCATATCATATTTTTTTCTTGTAAACTTTTTGGGAAACTTTGAGATATATTTTATTGCAACGTTTGTTAATGCAATTTGTGACGTTTGGATTAAATTAACACCATTGAGCCTCCTGGTTCACAGAGCAGCAGTCACCACTCTCTGAAAACAGGATAGCTGAGCCATAACTGTGCAGATAAATTCTTTCCTCAGCAGTCTGGTTCTGGGTCAAAGGTTAACAGCAGAGTAACAAGCATCGGTCCTCTCCTTCAGCTTTCTGTTGGGTTAACTTGTTTTTCTCAGTGCACTGGCTGGTCTGAGCATCAGGTTGGAAAAGGGCATCAGGATGAAGCAAACTTGTCTTTATGAGTAGCTGCTAAAACTGAGCTGCTGGTAAAACAGAACTATGGGAAATAGAATGGCTACAGAGAAGTGAAGAAGGGGGTATCTGCATGTTGACCAGCTAAGAATCTCATTTGTAGGTGTCTGGCAGACAGAGATGGTTTATTAAGGACTGATTTTCTCATTGTAAGCCCATGATAAACAGCAGAGCAGAGGGGTTCAGCCTTTACTTGAAAAACAGACTGATCTTGTTTATTGAAAATGGATGGATGGATGGATGGATGGATGGATGGATGGATGGATGGATGGATGGATGGATGGATGGATGGATGGATGGATGGATGGATGGATGGATGGATGGATGGATGGATGGATGGATTGATTGATTAACGGGGTTAACAGGGTTACCAGGGTCAAGAAGTGAACGGTGCTGGAGAGGCGGACGGTGAGGGATGGATCTGGTGACTCTGGGTCTCTTCAAACGGAGCTGCTGAATCCTTTTCTGTGGTTCAGTCTTTTACATTCATTAGGACTCCGGGGACCTGCTGCCTTATTGTGATTCCTCTTCGCCATCTCTAGAGATGAACAGGTGGACTGGAGAGGCAGCAGCTCTGTCTTCTGATCTTGTAGAAAACAATCACCTAGAAGCAGGAGGATCCCTTCCTCAACCCTTCCCTCCTTCCTTCCTCAAACCCTCCCTTCACCCTTCCTCAATCCTTTCCTTCCTCAAGCCTTTCCTTCCTCCATCCTTCCCTTCCCCCTTCCTCAAGCCTTCCCTTCCTTCTTCCTTATTGCTTGTTTTTCTTTATCTCTTCCTTCAGATAACTGCTGATGATGGGCTTTTATTGGGGAGCCATTTCACTTTTCATTCACACAGAGCTTTATTTAGTCGCTCACACTCCATCAATGTATTATTATTATTATGATGATGATTATTATTATTATTATTATTCCAATGTAGACAGATCTCTGTATGCAATAATAAACTGACCTGATGAAGGCTCCAGCAGAGATGGACTGAGATCTTCTGGAGTTTAGCTCCATCTGACTGGGCAGCAGTGAGATCCTGTATCAGTAGTTAATGACAACATATTATGATTATGACGACCCAAGGAAAAGTACATGCCTACAGTCTTTATTTCTTGTGATGTTTTTACTATGTTGAATTAATTTAAGCTTTCTTGTCTGACCTTTAATTGCTCTGCCTTTACATTTTGTCTTGTTATTTTTTCTGTGTCTGTCTGAAAAATTCTACCAATAACAATGATTAGCATAAAGTGTATCTGAATTATTCTTTTTGGTCTGCCTCATTCCCAGCATCAGAGCTTTCCTGAATCCCTACCTGGATTCCGAATGCAGGACTCACTGCTGTGAACCTGATTGGCTGTGATGCTGTCATCCTCAATCTATCAGACGGAAGGCTGCACGTCAGCCTTGAAATGGTCAAATGTTACTCAGCAGTCATCTCTTATTGTCAAACATCATTAACAGTTGTCTATATATATAAAAAAAAACAGTCGACAGACTTTTGTTTGTTTGCCACCATCAGGAAGGTAGAATAGAAGGATTATTTCCTGATCCTTCTGGATTTGGATTAAGGTTTAAGGGTTCTATTGAACATAGAACACTTAAATATATACATACAATTTAATAGAGAAATTACTATAAATTAATGAATGGATTATGAATTATAACGATAATTTGATTTGAGTAGAGCTCTAGTTTCCATCCGTCATCCATCCATCCATCCATCCATCCATCCATCCATCCATCCATCCATCCATCCATCCATCATCCATCCATCATCCATCCATCCATCCATCCATCCATCCATCCATCCATCCATCCATCATCCATCCATCATCCATCCATCCATCCATCCATCCATCCATCCATCCATCCATCCATCCATCCGTCATCCATCCATCCATCCGTCATCCATCCACCATCCATCCATCCATCCATCCATCCGTCATCCATCCATCCATCCATCATCCATCCGTCATCCATCCATCCATCCATCCATCCGTCATCCATCCGTCATCCATCCGTCATCCATCCGTCATCCATCCATCCATCATCCATCCATCCATCATCCATCCATCCATCCATCATCCATCCATCATCCATCCATCCATCCATCCATCCATCCATCCATCATCCATCCATCCATCCATCCATCCGTCATCCATCCATCCATCCATCCATCCATCCGTCATCCATCCATCCATCCATCCGTCATCCATCCATCCATCCGTCATCCATCCACCATCCATCCATCCATCCGTCATCCATCCGTCATCCATCCATCCATCCATCCATCCATCCATCCATCCGTCATCCATCCATCCATCCATCCATCCATCCATCCATCCATCCATCCATCCATCCATCCATCCATCCATCCATCCATCTTTAATGAAATAGGCAGATTATATTTTTCATAACATAGTTGTATGAAGGGTTATCATTAGGTGTATATTTATGACTCCTGAAGGTAGTTTACTGCAGAAATCCACTTTCCTTTGCTGAAAACGTGATTTTAAGGAAAGGATGCAAACCCCCTTTGGTCTGTTGAGTGATGAAAGCACTTTAGTTGTTGGTGAAACTCCCTGAAGTATTTATCATTTTCTGCCAGCTGGAGGGAATCCAGCAGCTGCTCACCGATACATTAACACACCCCTGGAGATCAGACAGAACTTTACACAGCAAATTAAATGTCTCCACCAATATCACTTTAAATAGAACACAACACAACACGCTCCGTTTCGTATATTCACATAAAACACAGCAGTATGCTTGAAAATAACGCTGTTTAAACTTTTACAGATATATGTTACACATCCTTAAACAGTTCAGAGTCTCCACAATTAATAAAGATATAGCAGAATAATAAATCAGAATTTCTAAAACCTAGCTTTGTCTTCCTGCATTTGAAGCATTCCTGAGGCTGTATTAAAATGCTGCGTTTAGACCGCAAGCTGCAGAAGCAGCAGAAGCAGCAGGTTTACATGCAAAGTCAATGGTTGATGCACATCAAGGTGCATCTAAAGGTCCTGCAGCGCATCTAGAGCAGCAGGACCAGCGATTCATATGCTTCTGAGCATCTGGGGCGTGTGACGCGCTTCACAAGCTGCAGCTGCTTCAGTTAGAAAAATTTTACTTTAGCTGCTGGACGCGCCACATCAACTAATCAAAGAAGCTGATCTGGGAGCTGGCAGGGAGTCAGACACAGCACTGCTGATGCAGAGCGCTATGATCACTCCTCTGAAACAGTTTATTAACGCCTAAATTAACTGAAAATGTAGAAACCTGCCAGCAGAATATGTTCGCTTTTACTATCCTAGTGCCTGCAGTTTGGATTACATACAAAAAAAACGCTAACATCTACTTCCAGCCGCCACCAATGGGAGAAAACCCCCATGAGGAGAGCGGGACTGGGGCAGCTGCTGCTGGGGATTCCCAGTGACAGCGCAGCGCCGGTATGTGGGGGTCTGAGCGGCTCCCACAGAGAAATAATCTTTGAAGGCAGGATGGTAATCTGGATGAACTGACTGCACAGACCATGTTTTCAGGAGGACTTTCTCACTTCAAAATAGATTCAAACTACTTTTTACCTACTGATCACAGCAAATATAGCAAAGCTGCTCTCTGGCATTGAACTCAGGAGCAGCAGCAGCATCAGACGCATCTGGACACACTTTACTGGACACCTGACCCCTAATGTGGACAAGCAGCAGAAGCTTCTTTGCTGCTCATGTCGCAGTGTGAACGTAGTATTACGAAGCATGGGATTAATTTCCACTATTATGCTGACGATACCCAGCTATATCTGTCTATAAATCCAGATGAAGCTAACCCATTACATAGATTACAGGCATTTCTGAAGACATAAAAACCTGGATGACTCTTAACTTTCTCCTTCTGAATGCAGACAAAACAGAAGTTATAGTCTTTGGACCAGAGTCTTTGAAAAAGAAGCTGATTAGTCAGTCACTTCATTTGGATGGGATTAAACTGATTTCAGATAATAAAGTAAAAAATCTTGTTTTTGATTGTGTTGTTTTTGATCAGGACCTGTCATTTAAATCCCATATCAAAGAGGTTTCTAGAATTTCCTTCTTTCATCTGAGGAATATTGCAAAAATGAGAAATCTCCTGTCCAGGGGTGATGCTGAGAAACTAGTCCATGCATTTGTTACTTCAAGGCTGGACTATTATAATTCTTTACTATCAGGAAGTCCACAAACTGTAGTTAAAAGCCTTCAGCTGATCCAAAATGCTGCAGCCAGAGTTCTGATGAAAATGAAAAAGAGAGATCATATCTCTCCTATCCTGGCTTCTCTTCATTGGCTTCCTGTTAAATCAAGAATAGAATTTAAAATCCTCCTTCTCACATATAAAGCCTTAAATGGCCAAGCTCCATCTGATATCAGAGATCTGATTGTTCCTTATGTTCCTAACAGAGCACTTCGCTCTCCATCTGCAGGTTTACTAGTGGTTCCTAGAATTTCTAAAGTAGAATGGGAGGCAGACCTTTTAGTTATCAGGCTCCTCTCCTGTGGAACCAACTATCAGTTTTAGTCCGTGAGGCAGACACCCTGTCTACTTTTAAGGCTAGGCTTAAAACTTTCATTTTTGATAAAGCTTCTAGTTAGAGTGGCTCAGGTTATCCTGAGCTATCTCTATAGTTATGCTGCTATAGGCTTAGACTTCTGGATAACATAGGGACCCCCATTTCATCATTCTGCTTCATTCTATCTCTATTTTTCCACTCTGCAGAATCTGTTAGTTCAATCTCTAACGTTCTGCTCTCTCTGCTTTTTCTCATAGTAGCTTCATCTGGTCTGTTCCTGTTTGGCTGTGACTCCATCCTGGAGAGAAATATAAGCTGTGCTGCTGCCATCAACACCTTTGTTTCCAGATGTTGAAGCTTGGTCTGTTTTCCAGTGTAGTCCTGTTTCTCTGACTGTGACTAACTGGATGTGCTCTCTTCATCCTCTGACATGGGAGCTGGCTCGGAGCTCGTCTGCCTGGCTGTGTGTTTTCTGGACGGGGCCGCCTGTGGAGCTGGTTTACAGATGCCTTTTGTATCTATGCTTCTTTTTCTATGTCTGCTTCTGTCTTCTTGAACCCCAGTCAGTCTCAGCAGATGGCCGCTCACACTGATCCTGGTTCTGCTGGAGGTTTCTTCCTGTTCAAAGGGAGTTTTTCCTCTCCACTGTTGCTACAAGCATGCTTAGTGTGAGGGATTGCTGAAGAGTCAATGAGTCGATGCAATCAGCTGGTTTTCCTTAGATAGAAAACTTTCAATCAATCTGACTGGATGATCTGGTGAACTGGAAAGTGCCTTGAGATGACAGGTGTTGTGAATGGGTGGTATAGAAATAGACTAAATAGAATTAAATCATATAATTTATTAATAATGGATTAGCACTTCATTGACTATTAAAATACATGAAAGTTTGACAGTGAGGGTGATGATCAGCTGCAGAACAGGGACATGTTGAAGACCTTTTAGGGTCAGCGTCATCAGAATCTGGATCCGAGCTTAAAGTCAACGAATTATCTCAATTCATCAGCAAATTGAAGTTACAGCGCCACCTACCAGCAACAGATCCATTAGAATCTGAATACATTTGTTAATAAATATATTTAGTTTCATTACCTTATTTATTAAACTGGCATATTTACACTTTCTTTAAGTCGAACATTAAATAATGAGGTTTTAAGGCGTCTACCCAACTCTGTTTTCAGTTTGAATCATTTCCAAAAAGAATTGCCGTCTGAATAGTTGCTAGCTTTAAGCATTCTTTTACCTTCATATAAGAAAATCAACGGTTAATATTTTAGGATAAATATTCAGATTCTTATCTATTCTGTTAAGGAGCAGCACAGAATTAATTATAAAGAGGCAGCTTTTCTGTTTCAGTTCAGGAGTTGCTTGTTCTTCTGAATGGAAGCTCAGCTGAGATGATTGATCCCCTGAAGAGTCATGTGATCAATTTTCCAGAGACGCATCCTGGAAAATAAAAACAAAGCTAATCTTTTACACTCCGTCTTACAGGTTGTCTAACTCTTCTGTTTTATGACATGCATGAGGACTTTCTCCAGCAGCGCATATTGATCTGACCTCTTCTGCTGCTCAGTAAATATTGATCACATCGACTCTCCTTTTTTTATCCTCCATAATGAGGCAGACGCTGCGCTGGCAGCTCTGACACTCTAACATTTAAATGACCTTAAAGGTCACATGCAGTTTGCATTCCTCTTTCTATTTAAGCTTCATGCAGTTTTTGTTCTTCTTATACTAAAGCATAGCTTGACTTTTAATTTCATGCTGTCATCATTATACCAGGAGACTTTTGATTTATTTTTGTTTGAAATAAGTTATTTCTTTAATTTAGGTATTCATGCGTAGTTCTTTGTTATCTCTGTGAATGCATGAGTTCTTTCTGGGTACTCTGCTTTCTCCAGTCCAGAGACATGACTATCAGGTCCAACAGTGTCTCTAAATAGACCTCGGTGTGACTCCAGGTGTTCCCTGCCTTTTCCAAACACTGATGGAGACACCGGCCCCTGGAACCCTGAGGGACGGATCGTTTTTTTTAAGTCTTTCTCCTGCCTACTTTGCTGATCAGACTTACTTCATCTGGAGGTCATTCTTCATATCTCAACAGCTTTGAAGCACCTGAGGTTTTTTTTTCTCTGGATCCTGTGTTGTTGCTGTTACCATGGTTACCACGTCAGTCCATCACTTCTTTCATTGAACCACGGCTCCATCATTTTGGCCCGATTTTAAAAAATAACATATAACAGGGTTGGATTTTACACTCCTGTAGAGTTTATTAAGAGAGTGTGTATTTAATTGTGAATGAGAAGATAAAATAAAACACTAACCACATATAGTTACACCTCCATGATGTCAGTTATGAATTCTCCTGAATCCATTGTTTACTAAAAAACAGACAAACATGATCTGTGTAATCTTTATATATAAAACAAGCTACAGTTACTTTAACAGCTAATATTAATTGTCAACATTATAATATTGATCATCTGAATATTAATCAGCAAAAAGCTAAATTGAAAAAGAAAGAACTAACTGCCAAATATTTCAGGTTAAACTAAAGGGCTAACCAATTAATTATAGTGAGGTCTGACTTTATGAGGGTCTATAAAGATAAAAATATAGAACGTAAGCAGATCAGATGGAAAACCAAATAAAGATGTTTTCTGGTGAAGATTCTCAATCATCCAGGTCAGAGTCATTCCAAAAAATTAAAATCAATCTACTGGACTTTGTTTCCAAGTTTTAAGACGTTTTGCTTCCCATCCAGGAAGCTTTTTCAATTCAACATTTTTTTTTTTACTTTTTTGGGATGTTTCAGTTTTAAAAAAACAAAAAATCATGCAAATATATTTAAACACAAACCAAAAAATAAGAAGACAGAAATTATTTAGGGTTTAAAATCAATGTTTTAGATTTCTTACCTTAAGGGAAACATTAATTGTTTAACAACTGGTTTTCTCTGAAACCTTTTTGGTTCGATGGATAAAATAAACTTTATGATGAAACTTGAAGGTAGAGTGTGTAATAACTACAGGGATTTAGGGACATAAATATATCGTATGTTATTTATTATCAGCTACAAACTGAAAGTCTCAATCTCGATGTTTGCCTTGCCTTAGAAATGGCTGCTTATGTCGCTGCAGTCTGACCACTAGATGTAGCTGAAAATCACCCATTGTAGCTGTAAGACAGAAGTTCTTTGTTTTCATACAGCTCTGTCCTTCCCAGTTAAAGTTATTCAGCAGAAAAAATAGCAAACCACAGAGGTGTGAAATCTTCTTTTATTATAAATAGATCATTTGTATAAAACTGACATGCTTGAAAAATCAATGAGCCACTGATCTGAGTACGGGTTGGGATCACCAGAACTTTCGTTCACAACAAAGTTACTTCTCTTTTTTAAAATACTACAACAATACGGTCAGTTCAAGTTCAGTTTTTGTTTCCTGAATAGTTTCTGATGTGATTGTCTGACGTGCAGCAATGCGGGCAGCTCCCTGCTTCCTCTAAGACCACAAACTCTGCAGCTCCCTGATGCTTCGGCTCCTTCTTCCTGTTTTAGGTTTGGCTGCAGGTCTGTTCTTCAGAGTCCCCGGTTCATAGCTGCTGTTTGCTCAGATGCTGTGGTTTGTGTAGCTGACATAGGTGGTCTTTATAGGTGGCACTAAGGGAAACAAAGACAACAGCACATTGATAAAAGGAATACACTGATGGGATTTTTAAATAGATTCTATACTGAGCTGATCACCACATCAACAATGATTTGTTAATAACATGAAAACCCCAGCTGAAAAAAAAAATCATATCCATCCACCATAGCATTGGTTATTGGCTGCAGAAACTGAAGTTCCAGGGGCCGCCGCGGGGACTGAATCCAATCGTTCTTCTAAGAATGATCCACAGCCTCCCTAATATGACCTGCACTGCATTATTTGGTTCCTTTCCTTGCTGCAGTCAGTGTGACCTCAGCATGAGCCCTGTGCAGCTGCACTGTAGGCAGAGCAAAGTCCTGAGACCAAGGAGGCAGGGTAGGAGATGTAGAGCTCCGCTGCTTCCCCAGGCAGCACAGAGAGAAGGTATCAGAGAGCTTTCCTGCTGTGTTTGAGCTGAGGGTGCTCGACATAATTCCATATTTTTGTAGAAAAGAATTGGATGAAGATCTGGACATAATACCAATGTGGGTTCAGTTAGAAACATGTTATTGTTGCTGTAGTTATGACCTAAGCAACACCGACAGACTGGCTGCTGATGAGAACCACCAACATGCTGCATCCATCAAACTCCAACTCACTTTTATTCCCCTTCAGTTTTCCAGCTAAACTACCCGCAAACATCAGCGAAAGCAAACAATGCTTGTTGTGTGGTCATCAGATTAGCTACAGATGTCACATGTTCTACCATTTATTGTTTATTATACTCTTTAGTCAGAGGGGAAAAAAAACTGATGTAAAAAATCTTTTTGTTTTAGACAGAATTTATTTGTTGGCATTTAAACATCAGATCCAGAACAGCTTTCTGTTAAATGTTCACATTCTGATCATCCGAGGTTAGAAAGTCTTATAGAGTAGAAATATGGAGAAAATAGATCATAGAGTCGTTTTTATTTTGAATGTTTTAAGATAGACCTTTAACTGACTAAAACCTATTAGCTTCTTCTTTCAGCTTAAATCAGACTTTGAACTGTTATCTTAAGCTGCCATCATTGGGCCGTGGCAGCGTTTAGTTATGAAGGCATTCAACCATACGCACACCTGAAGAACAAGGGACCATGTCAGCCAGGTGAGTAACTTCAGCCCCATTAATAAACTGCAGGATGAAAGAAACCTGGAGTCCAGGTGAATAAAGTCCATCAGATGGAAACATCTCAGCCGCTCCTGCTTTTCTGCCCACAGATTCAGCAGATCTGAGCTGCAGACAGTTTAGTTTAATCAGATCTGGCCTCAGGTGACATCTAGATAAACCTGAAAACTTCCTGTCAAATCCTCCTCAGTATCTCTGTAAACTTTCACACACACTTCTCATTTTTTTTCTTCTCCTAAAGTAAATCATGCATAAAATTCACAACTATAAGTGCACTGAAATAATGCTGGACAGTTGTTTTGCTTAAGACATGATTTAAACTGATTTCTTATAATCTGATTTGTGATTCTAGCTGAGCAATGATGAGAATGCATGTGTCATCTGGTCATCAAGCTCCTGGATTTTACAGCTGAGTGCAAAGAGCCAACAGACCTTTTCCCTCTTATTTCATCTATTCCTTGACTCTTCTGCTGCCACTCAGATACAAGCTTCTCCACCTGCTTGAAGCAATAATGATTTTATAGATTCTTTATAAATAAAAGTGTTTCTATTCAAAATAAGCTCATTGGTACCCATCTAAACGTAACTGGTTCGTCTCTGGAAGGTGAGGCAGTATCTGAGGAACTATATGAACTGAACTGTGCTGCCACACTCACATAGAGCCATAGCTAGGTTGAACCATCCATCCCACCGTCTATTAGCAGTGATGGTTTTATGGGCTGCTTTTTAAATAAGATTGATTTTGTTAAAATGATCATTGCTGCAGAGAAAACAGAAGTTCTAGATTTTTTTTCAGGTGGACTTTCTCACTTAAAAATAGATAAAAAAAAATGTTTCCCGACTGATCACAGCAAATATAGCTGCCATTGTTGCAGGCAAAGAAAGGATATGGTAGCTGCGCCCAACTTGCATCAGACCTACTTTCCACCGCGCAACTAGAGAAGCAAAGATGCTTCAGCCGCGCGTCAGATCTAAACTTGTACAAGCATCAAAAATGAAGCAGCACGCGCATTTTTGCTGCTCCTGCTGCTTATGGTCTGAACGTAGCATTATAGTTAGAGTGGCTCAGGTTATCCTGAGCTATCTCTATAGTTATGCTGCTATAGGCTTAGACTGCTGGAGGACATAGGGACCCCTTTTCATCATTCTGCTTTATTCTATCTCTATTCTCCCATTCTGCAGTACTTATTAGTTGAATCGTTCTGCTCTCTCTGCTTTTTCTCATAGTAGCTTCATCTGGTCTGTTCCTGTTTGGCTGTGACTCCATCCTGGAGAGAAATATCAGCTGCTTATGGCATTATGAGGCAATTATGTAGGTTCTCTGTGTAATTTTCTTTTTTATATCAGATTAATTAATTAATTTATCATATCGTATTGATTTAAATCTACTTTGACCCCTGAGCAGCAGTAACTGAGGGTTAAATTCTAAGAAATAAAGCCAAAATTGCCAAAGTAGAAAGAAGAATGTTCTTATTCTTTGCTTTCTGCGTAGCAATGCAGATTTTATTGATCTGTGTGTAATGCAGAATTCATTTAGCCTTGAGATGGAAACCTTGTTGTTGGGAGCTGGAGAAGTTCCACCTTTCTCCAGCAGAGTCCGCCGTGAATCCTCTGAGGGAGCTTCCTGCACAGCTGCAGCTCGTCTAGATCATCAGAGGATCCACTACTTAAGCTGTCTTCAGACCTTGCCTCAACGCCGCAGTGTTGTTCCAGTTGGTCAGCGCTTAAGCCTAGATCCTCAGAGTAAATCTATGACTTTCGAATCCAGCTTGGATTCTAACCCCTGTGTCTGTTTTCCAGGAAACCCGTGCCTCCTCTGTGAAAGCTCTGGAAGAGCTAACCTGCTGAGCCGACCCTCTGAGTCAAACCTGAAGATTCACAGAGAACCTCCAAGCAGCTCTGGACTAGAGCTGGGAAACCCAAAGCCAAGGTCTGTTCTAAGTAGACGTGAGACGCTGAAGCAGCTACGGACTCTGCTGATGAACTCTACTCCAGAACCAACAGTGACTCTCCCAAAGCTAACCTCAAGAATCCTCAAGGTACAATCAGTAGACTTCTGGAAATCAAACCTCTGTTGGCAACGCTAACTGAACTGTCTCTCACGCAGACTCCGGTGAACCAGAATCCAGGCCCCGAACCTGAACCTGAATATTCAGTGTGCTTGTGCAAAATAAAACTGTTAAACTTTTATCCTTGTGTCCGTCAGTGGTGTTCTGCATTCCTGGGTCGCTTTCAGTGAACCCATCATGACAGAACACTGCGGCCAAACTCAAGGCCCAGCAGATCACTTCATCCGTCGTCTAGAGGAACAGGCTGCTCAGATTCATGGACACGGCCTGGCTCTACGTGAGTTAAACACCCACATTGAAAGACAGAATCAAGCCATTCAAGGCTATGCTAATTACATGAACAGCGCTAATGCTGCGTCGGTTCAACAACCATTTCCGGGTCCTGTCCCTCCTCCGAGGTCACCAGCAGTGACGTCATCTGAGTTCCGTCCTAGTCTCCCAGAAAGATTTTCTGGCAACATGAAAGATTGCAAGGGATTTTTATTTCAATGTCGGTTAATTTTTCAGAACTCCCCCTGGCTGTTTTTCCACGGATCTCAAGAAGATAACTTTTATTCTCTCTCAGTTAACAGGAAGAGCCTTGGAATGGGCTCAGGCAAGATTTGCCGCTGACGACAGTTTAAATTGCTACTACTCTGACTTCATTTCTGAATTTACCCAGGTATTCAACCAAGAAACTGACCAAACTATTGATTCTAGAGCTCTTTTCAATCTTAAACAGGGAAACTCTTCTGTGGCTGAATTTTCTATTAACTTCCGGGTTAAAGCGGCAGCTTCCGGATGGAACCAAAGTGCTTTGAAAGGAGCCTTTTTCATGGCATTAAACGAGCAGATTAAGGATGAACTCGCAACCCTCGACGAACCTGCTACCCTCGAAGATTTAATTCGCCTCTCCATCAGATTAGATAATAGAATACGAGCCAGAAACAGTTCTAAGAAGCAGAGTACACTTATTTCTGCCTCACATAACGTGACTGTTTGTTCTCCCTCTACAGAGCAGCTGCCCGTACAGAGGCCTAAGCCCCAGTCTATACCGTTGCCCGTTCAAGCCTCTCATTCGGGCGAAAGAGATGTCGAACCCATGCAGGTGGGACACACCAGGCTCACTCCAGAGGAGAGACAAAGACGTTTGTTAAGCAAGCTATGTATCTACTGTGGTGAGAGTGGACACTTCATTGCTGCCTGCCCGGCTAAATCAAAAGCCAGGGCCCGGCAGAGGATCTGAGGAGTCTGGCGGGCCAAATAAACACTAAGAAATCTCCTCGACTGTTGCTGCCTGCCACACTTTTTTGTGCTAACCAGAGCCTTTCTTTCTCTGCATTCATCGACTCAGGCTGTGAATGTAACCTAATCGATTCTAACCTCGTCCAGCAACTCCAAATTGAAACTATTCCTCTGACTCAGCCTCTCAGTGTATCCGCTATTGATGGAAGAAGACTCCATCAAGTTACCCATCAAACTCAGCCCCTCGAGCTACTTCTGTCAGGTAACCACCGAGAGACGATAACATTTTTTGTTTTTCCCTCTGCATGTTCCCCGCTGGTGCTTGGGTTCGAATGGTTGGAGAAGCATAATCCTCACATTAACTGGACCAAGCGTCACCTGGAATCATGGTCCATCTCATGCCACGAAACATGCCTTCGTTCTGCTGCCCCCTTGGTGGGGTCTCCCAGAGGTGGGGGGGAGATGGACTCTCCTGACCTTTCTTCAGTTCCCTCTGAGTACCATGATCTTGCCCCTGTCTTCAGTAAGGTCAGTGCGACGTCCCTACCTCCACACAGACCATACGATTGTGCCATTGAACTTCTACCTGGTGCTCCCTATCATCTCCTTAGGATCCGTGAAGGCGACGAGTGGAAAACTGCCTTCAAAACACCCTTGGGCCAATTCGAATACCTGGTTATGCCCTTTGCTCTAACCAACGCTCCAGCTTGCTTCCAGGCCCACGTTAACGATGTTCTAAGAGACTTTCTCAACGTATTTGTTTTTGTGTACATTGATGACATTCTCATTTACTCCAAGGACCTCGATGAACATAAAAGACATGTCCGTCTTGTTCTACAGAGACTGCTGGAGAATAAACTGTTCGTGAAAGCCGAAAAGTGCGAATTTCATCAACCATCAGTCACCTTTTTGGGGTTTGTGCTCGAGGGCGGCCAGGTTAAACCATCTGAGGACAAGATCAAGGCAGTTTTAGACTGGCCAGTTCCAGAGAGCCGCAAACAACTTCAAAGGTTTTTGGGTTTTGCTAACTTCTATCGTCGGTTTATCAGAAACTACAGCCAGACCGCCCTTCCTTTAACTTCTCTGACCTCTGTAAAACGCATTTTTCAGTGGACTCCCGAGGTTCAAGCAGCATTTGAAAAATTTAAGTCATTGTTTTCCAGAGCACCAGTCCTCATGCAACCTGATCCAGCTAAGCAATTCATCCTAGAGGTGGATGCTTCAGATTCCGGTGTTGGAGCAGTCCTTTCCCAGAGACTTGAATCTGATCAGAAGATACACCCCTGTGCTTTCTTCTCCCGTAGGCTTTCTTCCGCTGAGCAGAACTATGATGTGGGTGACCGAGAACTCCTGGCCATTAAACTGGCACTGGAGGAATGGAGGCATTGGCTGGAGGGAGCTGAGCACCCGGTTCTTGTTTGGACTGACCACAAGAACCTGGCTTACATCCAGTCAACAAAACAAGCTAATCCTCGCCAATCCAGGTGGTCAATCTTCTTTCTCGGTTCAATCTAATCATCTCCAACAGACCCGGATCCAAGAACGTGAAGCCCGATTCTCTCTCTCGTCTCTACTCCGTCGATCATCCCGAGACTCCTGAACCTGTCCTTCCGGCTTCATGTACAGTGGGAATGGTCAACTGGGAGATAACTGACCTCATCAACTCAGCCCTGGCCACTGAACCCGATCCAGGTAACGGTCCATCTAATCGTACATATGTTCCATCTTCTGTCACGTCCCGTCTCATCCAGTGGATGCATGCCGCCAAATTCTCAGCTAATCCAGGAGTAAGTAGAACAGTAGCTCTCATCTCCAGACGCTTCTGGTGGCCCACTCTCCACAGGGACGTAAAGGAGTATGTGTTGGCTTGTCCCACATGTGCCCGTAACAAAGCCTCACATCAACCTCCCTCTGGCCTGCTTCAACCACTTCCTGTTCCCTCGCGTCCCTGGTCCCATATCGCCATTGATTTCGTCACCGGTCTCCCTGTCTCCCGAGGTATGTCCACCATATTCACTATTGTTGACCGCTTCTCGAAGTCCTGCCATCTTATTCCCCTCAGAAAACTTCCCATGGCCTTCCAGACCACGCAGCTTCTCATCAAGCATGTATTTCGGTTACACGGCATTCCCCAAGAGATCCTCTCGGACAGAGGCCCGCAGTTCATCTCCCAGGTCTGGAAGGCTTTCTGTTCTGCTCTCGGCTGCAAACCCTCTCTCACCTCTGGTTACCACCCCCAATCGAATGGTCAGACTGAACGCATGAATCAGCAATTGGAATCCACCCTTCGCTGCCTCACGTCCAACAACCCTGTGGATTGGAGCCAATTTCTGCCATGGATAGAATACGCCCATAACTCCCTCAGATCTGCATCCACTGGAAAATCCCCATTTCAGGTCAGTCTCGGCTATCAACCACCTCTTTTTCCCGCAGACGAGAGAGAGATTTCGGTGCAGTCCGTCAACCATCACATCCGTCGTTGCCAAAGGATCTGGAGGGAAACCATCGCCACTCTCAACCAGTCTTCAGAAGCGACTAAGCGCTTCGCCGACGCCCGGAGACGTCCCGCCCCCGAGTACACCGAAGGCCAGGAGGTATGGCTGTCCACTCGAGACAGCCATACCTCCCCCTCAAGGGGATGTCTCGAAAACTCTCCCCTAGATTCATCGGACCCTACAGGATCACTCGAGTCATCAACCCCTCAGCCGTCCGTCTCCAGTTACCGCAGTCCCTCCGGATCCACCCCACCTTCCACGTGTCCCAGATCAAGCCTGTCTCCTCGAGCCCTCTGTGCCCTCCGTCCGACTCCCCACCACCCGCCCTGGAGGTCGATGGACATCCGGCCTTCGCGGTTCGCCGCATCGTGGACTCCCGTTGACGAGGTCGCGGATGGCAGTACCTCGTCGACTGGGAGGGCTACGGACCGGAGGATCGCCAGTGGGTTCCGGGCTCGTACATCCTCGATCCAGCCCTTATCGAGGAGTACGAGCGCTCCTGCCCATCAACCTCTTGCGGACCGCCAAGGGGCGGTCGTTGAGGGGGGGGGGGGTACTGTTGGGAGCTGGAGAAGTTCCCCCTTTCTCCAGCAGAGTCCGCCGTGGATCCTCTGAGGGAGCCTCCTGCACAGCTGCAGCCTGTCTAGATCATCAGAGGATCCACTACTTAAGCTGTCTTCAGACCTTGCCTCAACGCCGCAGTGTTGTTCCAGTTGGTCAGCGCTTAAGCCTAGATCCTCAGAGTAAATCTATGACTTTCCAATCCAGCTTGGATTCTAACCCCTGTGTCTGTTTTCCAGGAAACCCGTGCCTCCTCTGTGAAAGCTCTGGAAGAGCTAACCTGCCGAGCCGACCCTCTGAGCCAAGCCTGAAGATTCACAGAGAACCTCCAAGCAGCTCTGGACTAGAGCTGGGAAACCCAAAGCCAAGGTCTGTTCTAAGTAGACGTGAGACGCTGAAGCAGCTACGGACTCTGCTGATGAACTCTACTCCAGAACCAACAGTGACTCTCCCAAAGCTAACCTCAAGAACCCTCAAGGTACAATCAGTAGACTTCTGGAAATCAAACCTCTGTTGGCAACGCTAACTGAACTGTCTCTCACGCAGACTCCGGTGAACCAGAATCCAGGCCCCGAACCTGAACCTGAATATTCAGTGTGCTTGTGCAAAATAAAACTGTTAAACTTTTATCCTTGTGTCCGTCAGTGGTGTTCTGCATTTCTGGGTCGCTTTCAGTGAACCCATCATGACACTTGTATGTCTAAAGCCATTACTTTATTGGACATTTTGTCAGCTTTTCTGACTGCTATATCAACCAATATGATGTGTTGAACTAGATCTGCTATTTTCACAGTTTTTGTGTAACACTTTTTTATAAAGTAGGGCATTAATTCATTCATATCTTTTATGCCCAACAGTAATGATGAACTGCACAGCAGCATTCTATACCCAGCTATTGTAGCATCTAGGATAGAGCTGTCAGTCTGGGAAAAAATTTGGTTTTTATTCCAAATAATAAAGATTCACTGTTTTATGAAGTGCAACATAAAACTGACTAAAACTTCAACCGAGATCTGGGGTTTATACAGATACCTGGGGACGTCCAGAACCATTTGGTCAGCAGACCGGAGAGCTCTGCTGGGCCGATATCAACATCTCAGTTAAATTTAGTGGAGAGAGAGAGTGTTAAAACTTTAAAATCAATCTTAAAATGGGCCCGGCCACTGCAGGGAGGAGAGGATGGGAGTGATGTGGCTAAACTAATATTTTTAGTCCTGAAGATTAAGACAAAATCTAAGATGGCTGCCAGAAACATACCGAATGTGAGCTTAGTCCGAAAATGGAAGGTACTACATTATAAAAACAGGCCGAAGGGATTTGACAATGACTCACCGCTGGTCTGCACGCCCTCACACAACTCTGTCTTCACTTGGCCGTTGGGCCGCTCTGCTGCCAGCTGCGACAGCTTAGTGGTCACGGTGGCGGCGGTGACGATGGCCTTAAAGCTGCGCTTGCGTTTGGGGACATTCTGCTCAGGGTGGAAGATAATGATGTAGACCTTGGGCACGTAGAGCATCCCCAGGGAGACCGACGCACTGAGGCTCAGGGAGATGGTCAGTGTGGCCGTCTGGATATACATCTGTGGAGAAACCAGGAAATAGGATGTAAGCTCTGCCTCTGGTAAATTAATCAGACTGGATGATGCTTTGTAGAATGTAAATATCTGTCAGGCTTGCCAAATATAGAAGCAATTGTACTGCCTTATGTAGTCCTATTTGTGACCTTATGCTCACTTGGCAACACAGAGAATGCAGCATGTAAACAGGGTGTCTACATACTGGAAGTCACATACAAACTTGGCAAAAACAGGGTTCTTAGTGGCTAACTCGCCTGCAATCAGGTCACAGCTAAGAGATTTCCAGAAAGTTTTCGACAGAGCTTCCAGTCGTGCACGTACATCTACATAGTGCAATGTGGAAACTACAAAAGCAGCCTGAGATGAAATGTGAGCTGGGGAAAAAGGGAAAAATTAAAAGAT
>NW_024038585.1:0-21386 GCF_016077235.1 Cyprinodon tularosa | reverse complement strand
AATGCACCTATAAGTTGTTTGCCAACCGCCATTAAAAAAAAGAAGAAGAAGAAGGCTCCAGAGTGTTGACGTCACCGACCCCTTGAGAGACGCTCTGCTGCTCCTCTCCCAGATTGTAGCTGACCGCAAACAGTGCACCAGACAGGAGGCCGGCTTGTTTTGTTTTTATGACCGAAATTGCGGAAAACAACTCGTGAAGTTCGACCCGCTAGAAGAGCGAGGTGCGCGAGAACGCTGGGAGCCTTTTTCCAGCTGAATCTCCGCTCTTTTTGCCCCATTGTCCCTCCGTCGTCGGACTAAACTCGCCCCCACTTCCTCATCGCCTCGGCCGTATCTAGACCCACAGCGTGTAGCCCAGACCACGCTTCAATACTGAGCATAATTTAAAAATGTCTGTGTGAAGCTTGCTGCAACCAACTGCTTTAAGAGTATAACCAGGAAGCGCGGTAGGAGGGCAAAATAGGTTTAGCGGCACCGCAGCACGGGAGGGAGAACTACGCCCAGGAGCAAATGGATAAAAATAGACCGGAGGAAAAAAAAAACATGTATCGATTAACTTGCGGACGTGTCGATGCATCAGATCGTCGGCTTTTGGATCGATGCATCGATACAAAACGATTATTATTTACACCCCTAATTAAGAGTGGAATTTACACTCCCCAATACAGATTTTTTTAGGTATTTACAACTAAGGGACTTTTTAACAAAACACAGAGAGCGGACTAAAATCCTAGAGCCCACTAAAATTGAAGAATTCCTGATAAAACTGCAAACAGGTAGAGGGAATAAGAAAATTATTAGCCATTTATACAAGTTATTTATAGATATGGATCCAAACAAAACTCTACAGACCAAAGAAAGATGGGAAAGCGAAATGAACATAGATATACAGCAAGACAAATGGGAAGAAATATGTACTGCGGCGCATCAAGTCACTAACTCTAATACATGGCGAGAATTTAGGTGGAAGATAATAATACGTTTTTTCAGGACACGAGCAGTCATATCTAAAATGGGGTCCATACACTCAGATAAATGCTGGAGAAATTGTGGGTCACACATCGGCAACCATACCCATATATTCTGGACATGTCCTAAATTGGGAAAATTTTGGAACGAGATATTCGAGGCCCTCAGAAAAGTATTTCAGAAAACCTTTAACAAAGACCCTGAGATGGTACTTTTTGGATTATTACCAAAACACGTCACTGGAAGAGGAAAAAAGTACCTTCTACAAATATTACTGCTTGCAGCTCTTAAAAGCATCACAGTTAAATGGTTGAAGCCTGATCCGCCAACATACAAAATGTGGATTGAAAAGGTCTGGGAAATCTATTATATGGAACAAATAACTTATCGCCTGAGGCTTCAAAAAGACATATTTGTTAATAGGTGGAAACCGGCCATGACCATATTAATGCAGTAAAACTTTATTTTTATTTTTTTTTTATTATCATTTTTTCTTTCTTTCATTCTATTCTATTCAATTGCTATTGTATTTTTTTTTATATTTACTTATTATTTTCTATTTAATTTTATATCCCATTGGTGCTGCTTATTTAATTACTAACTATATTTATGTTTGTAAGCTACTTATGTTTAACCATGTGACCTACTTTACTTTTAAACGTAACTTGTTGTATATACTTTCAAAGTTTTGTTCTTTTTTATAACTTTACCATATTGAGCGGCAGCCTGAATGTTGGCTTGTATGTATATGTCTGTGTAAGTTGCAAAAATTTAAATAAAAATTAAGTGATAAAAAAAAAAGGGAGTTTTTCCTCTCCACTGTCGCTACAAGCATGCTTAGTGTGAGGGATTGCTGAAGAGTCAATGAGTCGATGCAATCAACTGGTTTTCCTTAGATAGAAAACTTTGAATCAATCTGACTGGATGATCTGGTGAACTGGAAAGTGCCTTGAGATGACATGTGTTGTGAATTTGGCGCTATATAAATAAACTGAATTGAATTGAATCTCCCCCCCACCGCTTCTCCCCTCCAACAGTACGGCGAGCGTTACGGGACAAAATGTCTTCCACGACGTCCGCATCACCTACCTTCTCAAGTGATGAGGTTTGTTTACATAGATAATTTTACTTACTTGTGGTAACTGCAGGGACATGCCTACGGACCGGGAGAGGATATGCCGTGGCCAGGATCCAGCTCACTGTGCGTAATGGGCGAGCGTAATGTGCGATCTCGCAATCGCTAGTTTGTTGGCTCTGCGCTGCCGTAGCGCAAAGATGTCTGCCTCCATGGCTGCGAGACCCGCTCCTATGTAATTATAAATAACGAATTCTAAGGCAACGCAAATATTAAGGTTAAGAGGCTGAGCTCGTAGATGATGATAAATAACATAGTTATGTATAATATATTAGATTTCTGACTGTATATCCCTGTAATTATTACACACTGTAGCTTTAAATGCAAAGAAGATTCAGTCTAAAATAAAAACATTACCTTTAAATCTTGCCTTTAAACATAGCGAGGATCAGTAAAGCTTTGCACGTGTTTGTGGGGATAGGTATGTATGATGGTTTTATGTTTGGAGGGTGGTTATTTTGGTTATAAAATTTATATAATATAGGGGGATTTTAATGATGTTTATATTGGGGATGTTTTATTATGGAGGTGATATGGGGAGAAAATTTGGGGACGGAGGGGAGGGAAAATTTGGTTTGGAGGATGATAGGTTTGTTGGGGGATGGATTGGAGGATATGGTGTGGATGGTTTTAGGTGGATATATAATAAATATATGGTGGTAGGGGATGGGATGGAAGATGCGAATTGGACGGTGGAGGAAAAAGGGGGGGGGGATTTTTATGGATATATGGATATGATAGGATAGGTTGGATGTTTAGGATATGGATGGATGGTGAAGGATGGATTATGGTTGGATGGAGGATTATAATTTTGATAGGATATGGATGGGGATAGGGGAATGATGGAAAAATTTTGGATTGGGATTTAAAATGGTATGGATGGATATATGTTATTATGGATGGGAAAAAGGAAAATATGGGATTTTTATGGATGATATGATGAGGGAAAAGGATGATATATTGGGAGGGTTTTGGATGGGGTTTATATGGTTGAGGGAGGGATGGGGGTTTTTTGGGATGGATGATGGGGGATGGAAATTTTGGAGGGGATGGTGAGGAATATGGAGGATGGATGTGGATTAAAAGGGGGTTTGGGTGGTAAGGTTGGAATGGAGGGGATTGGGGGGGATTTTATGTGGAAATGGATATGGGATGGTTGGATGGGGATGGATGAGGGAATTTGGGTTTTGTGGTGAGATATTTTATATGGATGATTAGGATGATGGAGGGAGGATATAATTTGGGGTTTGGATATGATGGATGGTGTGGGTTTTGGATAAATTATTGATGATGGATTTTTATTTTATGGAGGTTTATGGTTTTATATGGTTTGGATGGATGGTTGGTTTTTTTAGGTGGGGGATTAAAAATTGAGGGGGTGGGGATATATATGGGGGATATATGGTTTGATGGATGGAGGTTTGGGGGGAGGAGATTTGATGATGGAATGGATGATAATTTTTTTTTTTGGATATATGGGTTGGGGATAGATGGTGGGGGTTTTGGGATGGTTTGAATGGGATGGTGGGAGGATTTTATGTGATGGATGGGGGGTTGATGGGGTAAGGGGGGTGATGGGGGGAGAGGAAAGGAAATGGGATAGGGAGAGGGGATGGCGAGGGGAGATATGGAAGGTGGTTGGATGTTTGGGGATGGTTGTGGATGGTTTTAAAATTAAAAGGGGTTTGTGGTGAGGGTTTTGGATATGGGGAGGAGAGGAGGTTTGGGGGGTGGTGAGGATGGAGGATTTTTTTTTTTTGGGGTGGAAAAAATATGGGAGGATGATGGGGATGAGGAAAATATATGGATTTTTTTGATTTAAAAAAATGGGATGATGATATAATTTTTTTATTTTTTTAGGGTTATGGAAATTTTTTGGATATATATGGGGGAAAATTTTTTGGAGGAGATGGATGGATTTTATGATATGGATTTTTTTTGGATGATGAGGAGGGGGGATGATATATGATAAATTTTATAAAATGTTGGGGGGAAGGGGGGTTAATAATATATGGATATGATATGATGGAATGGGGATGGATGATATGGATGTTGGTGGTTTTTGGGGGATGGATGGATGTGGATGGAGGGATGGATGATGGATATGGATGGTGGATTTATGGTGTAAAATTTTGGATTGGGTTTTGGGTGGGGGATATATGGGATTGGGGGGGTGATGGATGGATGGATGGATATTTTTGGGGGGAATAAATTTTTGGGGGGATGAAGGAGGGATTTTTTGAGGTATATATTGGGGTGTTTTTTTGGGGTAGGGTTATGGGATTTTTATGGATTATTAAATATATGGTGGATTTTATTATAGGAGGGAGTTTGGTGGGGTGGATATATAGGGATAGGGTAAATATTTTGGAGGGTTTATATTTATTAGGGTATATTTTATGGGGGAGGGAGGGATATGGGAGGATTGGATAATGGGAAAGGATTGGGGATGGAGGAGATATGGAGGTGGTTTTGTAGGGGGTGTTGGTATGGTTTTGGATGGTTTGGGGGATATGGAGGGATGGATGTGGATGGATGGGGGGATGGGATGGTTGGATGAGGGGTTTGGAATGGAGGGATGGATGGTATGGATGAGGGATGGGGGATGGGGGGTTTGATGGATTTGGATGGGATGGATGGTGATGGATGGATGAGGGAGGATGATGGATGGAGGGATGGATGGATGATGGAGGGGGGATGGTTTTATGGTTTTATGGATGGTTGATGGTTTTGGGATGGGGGATGGATGGATGGAGGGGAAGATGGTATGGATGATGGATGGATGGGAGGATGATGGGTGGGGATGATGGATGGTATGGATGGATGGGAGGGATGGATGGATGATGGATGGGGGATGAGGGATGATGGATGGTGAGGGATGGTATGGAGGGATGGGGATGGATGGATGATTGATGGATGTTGAGGATGATGGAGGAGATGGATGGATGATGGATGGTTGGATGGAAGATGGTGGATGATTGTGGATGTTGATGGATGAGGGATGGATGATGGATATATGGATGGATATGGATGGATGTGGATGGATGATTGGAGGGTTTGATGGATGATGGGATGATGGGGGGTGATGGATGGATGTGGAGGGGAAAATGGATGGATGGATGATGGATGGTGATGGTGGATGGAAATGGGATGGATGATGGGTGGATGAGGTGGATGTGGAGTGATGAGGGATGGGATATGGATAGGTTGGAAAATGGATGGATGGATGTGATGGATGGATGGATGATGGATGGATGATGGTGGGGATGATGGATGGATGATGGATGGATATGGATGGATGGATGATGATGGAGATGGATGGTGAGGATGGTTGTGGATGGGTGATGGAGGGTTTGGATGTGGAATGGTGAGGGGAGGATGGGATGGAGATGGATGGATGATGGATGGTATGGATGATGGATGGATGGAGGGGATGGATGATGGATGATGAGGGAAATGGAGATGGATGGATGTTTGGATGGAGGGGTGGAGGATGGATGATGGAGGGGTTTTTGGAGGTAATGGATGGGATGGATGGATGGATGATGGTTGGATGGATAGGGATGGATGGATGATGGATGGATGGAAATGGATTGGGGAGATGGAAGGGGATGGATGAGGGGATGGTGATGGATGATGGATGATGGATGGATGATGGATGGATGATGGATGGTTGATGGATGGATGTGGTGGGATGAGGGATGGATGTTGGATGGTGATGGTGGAGAGGGGAATGGATGATGGATGGATGGTGAGGGGATGGATGGGATGGATGGTGGGAAAGGGAATTGGATGGTTGTGGATGGATGGGATGTGGATGGATGGAGGGGATGAGGAGGGATGGATGGATGATGGTGGGGATGGATGATGGAGGGGGATGATGGATGGATGTGGAGGGATGGATGTGGATGGATGATGGTGGATGATGGATGGATGATGGAGGGAAAGGGATGGTGTTTGGATGGGGGTTGGATGGATGGAGGGATGGATGATGGATGATGGATGGATGGATGATGGGGGGGATGATGGTTGATGATGGAGGTTTTTTGGAGGGTGATGGTTTGGGAGGGATGGATGGTTTGGGGGGAGGATGGATGTGGTGTTGGTGGATGTGGATGGATGGATGATGGATGGATGATGGATGGATGGAGGGTTGGATGAGGGGAGGGATGATGGATTGGGATGGGATGATGGTGGTGGAGGGGATGGATGGATGAGGATGTTTGGGGAGGGGATGGAGGGATGGTGGAGGGATGGGATGGATGGTGGATGGTTTTGGGGGTGGTGGATGGGGGGATGGATGGTGGAGGGATGGTGGAATGGATGGATGGAGGGATGGTGGATGGATGATGGTGGAGGATGATGGATGGGGGATTGGTGGAAGGGGATGGATGGGAGGGATGGATGGATGATGGGGGAAAATGGATGGATGATGGAGGGAGGGATGGAGGGTTGATGGAGGGATGGATGGATGTGGATGGATGGTGGATGGGGATGTGGGATATGGATGGATGGATGGATGATGGTGGATGGAGGAGGTGATTGGGGGAGGATGATGGATATGGAGGAGGATGGGGATGGTGGGGGATGGAGGGGAGGGATGGATGGATGGATGTGGATGGTGTTAGGGGATGGATGGATAAAGGATGATGGAGGGATGTGGAGGTGGTGGGGGATGGATGGATGGATGATGGAATGGATGGAGGGAGGGATGGATGGGGGTATGGAGGGATGATGGAAGGATGTGGTGGGGGGATGGAGGGATTTGGATGGGGTTGAGGGATATGGATGTGGTGGGGGAGGGAGGGATGTTTTTTGGGGGTATGGATGGATGGGGTATGGATAGGGATGGAGGGATGATGGATGGATGGATGGGTGAGGGGATGGATGGATGGGATGGGGGGGTGGAGGGAAAGGGAGGGAAATTTGGATGGATGGATGGGGGATGGATGATGGATGGAGGGATTTGGAGGGGATGGATGATGGATGGTGGATGGAGGGATGTGGAGGATGGATGATGGTGGTTGGTGGAGATGGATGGATGGATGGGAGGGGATGGAGGGTTGGAGGGAGGGGGATGGATGGATGGATATGGTGGATGTTGGATTGGTGGAGAGGGGAGGGATGGATGGATGGAGGGGGATGGATGAATGGATGGAAGGAGGTTGGAGGGTGATGGATGGATGGTGGAGGGGATGGGTTGGGGATGGATGATGGATGGATGATGGATGGATGATGGATGGATGGATGATGGATGGATGGATGATGGATGGATGATGGATGGATGGATGATGGATGGATGGATGATGGATGGATGGATGGATGGAGGAAGAGAATGAACAGAGAGAGAATGGAGGTGAATTGATGATAGACTGAGAGGAATGAACGGATAGATTAATGCGATCAGGGATTATTGATTGACTGAAGAATGAATGAATCAGCAGATAAATGTAGAAATTTTCTTATAGATGAACTATCCATAGTTCTCATTATTCTCTCTCTGAGATCAAACAATATTTGCACCTAAAGAAAAACAGAAGCTGACTATTAATCTGGGTAAATTTTCCATGTTAAGCTGGAAACTCTGCTTCTCCCTCTATTCAATCTCTCCAGGAGGTGTTTTTGGTTTGTTCACCGTCTCCCAGTGTCCTGGAATCAATGAGCCGTTTTTATTCTAAGGTCCAGGTAGTGTTCAGGGAGCTGCATTTTTCTTTGCTCGAGAACCAGAATATAGAAGTAGAGAAATAGAGCAAATATGACGACAGCAAAACACAAAACTAAAGCTCTACCTAGAGGCTGAATTAATGAGAGAGAAGTTGCCTTATAAACCGGGGAGACAGAAGCTGGGTGATCATTAAAACCTATTTTCATTCATCAAGGCCGTCTCCTGTCTGCAGTTCAGGACACAGTTTATGCTCCAAGAAAACACGACACCAAGATCCAAGAAAACACCGCATTCTATGTGACTCATATCTGTGCATTCGGCTGACATTCCTGTAATGAATCCTTCCTTTTCCAATCTACCAAACATCCAGAGCTGCTCTTTGCTCTCCAGGGAAAGCTCTTTAAAAAGAAGAAGCGCTCAGATATTCTGCCGTCTCTTTGGTCATCTATCTTAGTTTTATGAACCTATTTATGGTTGTTTTGCTATTAGGAAATGCTCCAATTAAGCATGAAGAGGGTCTCATATTTCTGTTGTAAATTCTAGTCTCACTCCTCAGAGAGCAGCTCTACTTTCCGTATAATCAGAAACAATAACACCAAATGTTTTCATGGAACAAAAACAGGACAGAAAACTGACATTGAGGTCCTTCTGCATCTTGAAATATAGAAAATCATTTCTAGTTTAACTAAATGTTTCTTTCATTAGATCCTCCAGAGAGGAGCAGCTCTCTAATTGAAAGTGGAAAAAATAAAGTCCTTAAACACGTTAAAATGTTTCACTTTCTCTCATGTATTTCAGTGGATTTTATCCTGACTTTAAAAATAAAACTCTAAAAGAGACAAAAAACTAACCTAATGAGGACCTAATGTGTGTAAAAATAAGTTGAATCAAATGGAGGCCACGCCCCCTTTACCTGCAACTGCATAAAGACATAAAAAAATGTTTATGAAAAGATAAAACCCATCGCTTATTTTTCTGTATAAAATGTCAAGTTATGAAGCCGCAGATCCTAAACATTTTTAATAAAACCTTCTCTTACTGCTTGTTGTTCCTCAGATAATGTGTGATATTTGGCTCGTTAGTTCATCCTTTCTAATCCGGCGTATCTCTGCAGTTAGTCCTGGTTCAATGTTTAAACTGCTTTATAAATAAAGTGTTAGATCAAAGGCAGTGGCGGCTGGTGAAAAATATTTTTGGTGGGGCTGATATAGCCTAGTGTATGTCTCCAACTAATCCGGAATAAGAATTCAAATAAACAATTGGACAATACATACAATTTAACAGTAATGATTTAATTTACTATATAATAACAGTAACAGTGATGATTTGGGTCACTGTGACGGGGTTCTTTGGCCTCCAAGAATCCAGTCTCAGTCGGGTTACCGGTGTTGGTGATTTATTGTGCTCAAAAACTCAAAACAGGGTGCAAAAGAAACTAAACATGTACAAGATCCTCTGGGCCTCAGCCTCCCTCCAGTTACCAGCAATGGAACAAAGAAACAGAAAACAAAAATGGCCGCTTTTCTTCCCACAGCCCTCATTAAATAGTTTAAGCCCCTCACCTCAGGCTCTCTTATTTCTGATTTCTTCTCATTGAGCAGTTTTGTCCATATATTACCTCCACAAACAATTGATGTACAAAAACAAATAATTTTTACAACTTAATTCTTTTACACAGATTCATTGACTTATTCAATTGCACCAAACTGGGTTTGAACCCAGCAAAGACGCAGACCAGACTGAAGATGACAAGTCCCCGTAGCATAAACACGTACACACCCCCCCCCCCCCCCACACCCACACACACACACACACACACACACACACACACACACACACACACACACACACACGGCTAACCCCACTGAAATATTAAGTGTGCACCCTCAATACGCCAGCAGGTAACCAGGAACAGCTTGTGTGTTTTACGTTCATGGAGCTACTGGTCTCAGCGCGAGTGTATTGGTCCTCACAAACACAGTATAACAGGAATGTGTGTGTGGCGCGCAAAGTTAGAGAGGTTGTTTTAAGCGACGAGGTGGATTCGTCACAGTCACAATAACCATGACATGAAATGTTCATATCCTACAACAGGGATGTTCTTCTGGCAAACGGGTAGATAAATAAGGATCTCACCGAATTTGGTGGAAGCTGCATCTCGGTCGTTACGTTCGCCATCTTCCCTCTAATTGTCTGCACCTGCGCTTGGGTTCAGAAGCCTGTTAAAGCGCAGTATTTTCAGCGCCCCAAGACCATAAAGTTCCGAGACGCTGATTGGCCATTAAATTCACCTAGCAATAGTACATGATTGACAGATTCTCTGCAAATGTGGGTCAGTCTGATCAGCGCCCCCAGAACAGAGACGGTAGGAGTCTGTCTGTGGAAATCCACAAATTAATGACAGTAGGAAGGGAAATGTAGTTTATATAATTTGTTTTGCTTATAGGTACACAGTCTAGAGAGTAAAACTGACATTTATGAGTTAATTTCTAAAAATATATTTTACGTTTCTCTCTTCTTATCAGGGAGGGCGGTGCCCCAGCGCCCCCTATGGGCCGGCCGCCACTGATCAAAGGACTGCTGTGGCGACAGTGGAGTAAAACAACAGCTTCATGTTTGTTCAGGGTGTAGCTTGATTAAATACGCTTCCAGAGAACTCGGTTGTTTAACTGGTGCTGGATAAAAATATACCGTATTTTCACGACCATAAGGCGCACCGTACTAAAAGGCGCAGTCTCAGTGATGTGTCCCATTTCTGTATTTAACACACAAATAAGGCGCACCGGACTATAGGGCGCGTTTTCATCGCTTTCATCATCTCCTCATCCATACAGCCTTTTTCATTTGCTTTAATATCATTTGCCATCAGAGCGCTGTGTCTGTCTCGCTGTCAGCTCCCAGATCAGCTTCTCTGATTGGTTGATGCGGCGCGTCCAGCAGCACAACTTCAATTTTTCCATCTCGAGCAGCAGCAGCGCGTTGGCAGATGCTTAAACGCGCTGCGGGACCTTTTGCTGCACCTATACGCGCGTCAACCATTGACTTTGCATGTAAACTCGCTGCTTCTGCTGCACCTGCTGGGTCCGGTTCACACCGATGTCGAGCGGTTGAACAGCGAGCACAGCGTTAATTTGTTTCCCCATGTTTTTCACATCAGCTGTGAGATGGGCACGCATGGAGTTACATATTAACAGCGATGGTGATGAGTGGAAAAAAAAAAAACACCTGGTCTCCTTACATTCAGCCACTCTTTCATCATCTCCTCAATGAGGTGGTCTCAAAAGTCGCAGTTACAACACACATAAGGCGCACCACACCAAAGGGCGCACCGCACATTTTGAGGAAAAAAAAGACGTTTAAGTGCGCCTTATAGTCATGAAAATACGGTACTAATGGAAACTAAGAGGAAGAAGAAAAGAGGTTAACATTAGGATCACCATATTGCAATATCTCTATATATTCCCAGATATTTCAATTAAATGTGTAGAACAAAAAGGAGTGATATCTATGTTCATCAGAAGATATTGATCATTTAGTTATTTTGGTCCAGGTCTTCCACTGTGACGGCCTCAGCTAAATATGGCGCTGCGCCGCACAGCTAAAGGGCTCCTCGGCGCAATCTACCAGAGTGGCGGTTCAGAGGGAGCCCATTTTCCTTCACCGTTTCTTGAGGCACAGTCGTCCTGTGAAAAATTACCTGCCCTAACAGCGTCTGCAGCATTTATACTCTCTGCAGCTTTTCCCTGTTCTGGACAATTTTTCCTAGACGCTCCATGAGGACAGAATTCCAATATGAAGTAATTTGGCCCCGGAGACCTGGCTGAGCGTCAAGCATAAATCAAGCTTAAAAGAACTCTGTCCCAAATCAGACGATCAGACGTGATCATAGAGGGACAGAACAACAGTACTACAGTACTGTAGTACGGCGTGTGTAAAGCTACTCATTGACGATATCAGAAGCTTGTTGTTGGCGTTAAAACCAAATTCTGAGCATGCTGAAAATTTCCCAACATGGGACAGCGTGTTCCAGCGTCCTTATACAAAATGTTGCCATAACTTATCCAGCGTATGCCTGCGTTTCTGCCAGATTTTCCGTCCGTCAGGCATGCAGCTGGTCTAAATCATCAAGGTGTGACAGGAGCTTTGATGAACATTGTGCTGCGTTCACAACAAATCTTTTTTAAGCATCAAAAGGATCCAAAGCATCAACTTGGACGCCTGTAGATCTTGAGGTCAGACCCTCTGGATAATAGATAGTCGCTCTGGTTGTTGGGCTGCTCTATTCTTTCATTGCCATCTAGAGAGCAGCAGGGCTTTAATTGCTTTGACGTAATGGAAAAGCTATTTTTTAGATTTGTAGGAAAAACTGCAAGTACCAGGAAATAAAAGGTTAATTGTCAAACTACAGTCAAGTTTGGTCATAATATCTTTATAGAAAATCCATATAGCCACAGCGGGCTATAAGCCGCTGACATTGACTGAACTGTTTCCCACCAAACCTGTCGGGGGAGCTCTACATATAGCCTTTTGAGTAGGACGAAGAAGAAGATGCTAGCTCCCGTTAGCTCGTTAGCTTGCAGCAGTTAGAGCTTCTCCTGAAAGATGGAGCTTCATCAGCTCTTTATTTCAGCTCTGCAGGAGTTGAACCCAGGCTCTTCATTGGTTTAATGACGCAAAGAAATGTCAATATGTGTGAATTTAGGACGTTTGTTCTCCTTCATACCTGCTGCTAACAGGTTCTTAGCACCTTATTCTTTCATTTCCGTGCTTGTGCTCTGAGAAGGTTGCAAGTACCCCTGAGTAAGACCCTAAACCCCCCACTGCTCCCCGGGCTCCGCGCAATGGCAGCCCCCCGCTTCCCGACCAATGGCAGCCCCCCGCTCCCCGAACAATGGCAGCCCCCCGCTCCCCGAACAATGGCAGCCCCCTGCTCCCCGAACAATGGCAGCCCCTCGCTCCCCGAACAATGGCAGCCCCCCTGCTCCCCGAACAATGGCAGCCCCCTGCTCCCCGAACAATGGCAGCCCCCTGCTCCCCGAACAATGGCAGCCCCTCGCTCCCCGAACAATGGCAGCCCCCCGCTTCCCGAACAATGGCAGCCCCCCGCTCCCCGAACAATGGCAGCCCCCCTGCTCCCCGAACAATGGCAGCCCCCTCGCTCCCCGAACAATGGCAGCCCCCTCGCTCCCCGAGTAATGGCAGCCCCCCCGCTTCCCGAACAATGGCAGCCCCCTCGCTCCCCGAACAATGGCAGCCCCCTGCTCCCCGAACAATGGCAGCCCCCCGCTTCCCGAACAATGGCAGCCCCCCGCTCCCCGAACAATGGCAGCCCCCCGCTCCCCGAACAATGGCAGCCCCCTCGCTCCCCGAACAATGGCAGCCCCCTCGCTCCCCGAACAATGGCAGCCCCCTGCTCCCCGAGCAATGGCAGCCCCCTGCTCCCCGAACAATGGCAGCCCCCCGCTTCCCGAACAATGGCAGCCCCCCGCTCCCCGAACAATGGCAGCCCCCCGCTCCCCGAACAATGGCAGCCCCCTCGCTCCCCGAACAATGGCAGCCCCCTCGCTCCCCGAACAATGGCAGCCCCCTGCTCCCCGAGCAATGGCAGCCCCCCGCTTCCCGAACAATGGCAGCCCCCTCGCTCCCCGAACAATGGCAGCCCCCTTGGTCCCCGAGCAATGGCAGCCCCCCGCTTCCCGAACAATGGCAGCCCCCCGCTCCCCAAGGGGATGGGTTAAAAGCAGAGTGAATTTATCCAATGTGAGATCAATAAATTTCATTTATTATCATTATTAATATTATTGTTAATAATTGGTGTGAACTCACCACAATAGTGAGATGTAACAGCTGATGCAATTATATTTATCTACTATATATTATTCACCATATCGATCTCAATCGCAATAAAAATCCTTTAAATAAGAATATTTTCTTCATCATGAAGGAAACTGATTTTGTACTTTAATAAGGGACCTTCAGCAAATATATCTTTCAGTGAATCATTCAAAAAGTAAGAAAGCAAAAGAAAATTGAAATCAAACCAGTTTAATGTGAATTCTTCAGGGAACTAATAATAAGCATTCAGTTAAAAAAGTGATTAAATGATGTCACAACAACACATTTTTAATGAATGATCACAAAATTAAAAAAAGCAGCAAACTTTTGAGCCATTTAGAGAAATGTCAGATAGAAAAGTATTTTTGCTTTATATTATTGAAAGAACCAAACCAGATGAAAAGCTTCTGGGTTTGAACATTTTCCCAGTTAGTCGTTTTAAACCGAGTTACAGAGAAAGCAAACTTGTTCAGCTGAATCCGAATTACAGAAAACTAACTCATTTAAACACAATTTGCTTTCTAATGTGATTAAATTTTACTCCAATGAAATGAACAGATTAAATAGGAAGGTTAAAGGAGGACGTCCCACAGGAAGCAAAACCCTCCAACAGGGATGATTTTTATGTTTAATTTCTAATCATTCAGTTTAACATTGAACCGAATGATTTAAAGTGAGAAATATCCGTATTCTGTAGTAAAGCGTCTCACTGACCATGCTATTAAAAAAAGGAAACTCTATATTTTACCATGACTGCGTTTCTTTTAATTGGGTCTTAAATAAGCGTCCTTCAGCGTGTCTTTATGTCTCCATGGGACAGCGTAGGTCCCATGTTGAGTCACCGCCTCAGGGCCAGACGTGACCTCCTGCTGATCCGCAGGGTGTCTGCCAGGCTGCTTCAGCGACATGATGTACCTGCTCGCCTACATGGCAGATATGCAGAGGACAGATGGCGAGCAGAGAAATCCACGGAGAAAGTCGTCCATTAGCCAGCTAACCTTGAAACTATTGGGGAGGTTAGGAAGCCGGAGCGAGCCGGCTCACCCCTGCAGGGAGAGTGAGAGCTGAACATCCTCCCTGCACAGGCTGCGGAAATTCAATTACAGGCTAATGAAGAGTGAGCTGACCTCCCTGCACCATCGCCGCCGCCCTGCAGCCCCCCCTCGCCCAGCTGAAGCTCATTATTTACTGTAGCTGTGCAGGTTAGCAAGGCTTTCACTGGAGCCACAACCGTCCCATCTGTGTCCCGTGACCTCACCCTGGGCGCTGGCCTACATTCATCCCATCGCTTCATTCTACTTTCTCTTCCTTTTTCTCACATTTTCCTTTTTTCTCCAAAGCTAGAAGCCAACATGGCTGATTAAATTCAGATTAAAAACAGGTATAACCCCTCATACAATTTTACTCACTTGACCCTAAAATTCTAAGTTTAAATTTATTAATTTTAATGTAATCCAAATAGAGGGCTTCATGTATTTCCCTAATCCTACACTCAGACCGCCCGCAGTAGAAGCAGCTTCATTATTGATGCCTGTATCAGTTTAGTTCTGAAGCATCTTTGCTGCTCCGGCTGCGCGGTGGTAAAGTGGGGGGGGGTTTCCCCTCCTGTTGGTGGCGGCTGGAAGTAGATGTTAGCGTTTTTCAGGTCTGTGCTACAAACTGCAGGCAGCAGGATAATAAAAGCCAACATATTCTGCCGGCAGGTTTCTACGTTTGAAGTTAATTTAGGCGTTAATAAACTGTTTCAGAGGAGTGATCATAGCGCTCTGCATCAGCAGTGCTGCGTCTGACTCCCTGCCAGCTCCCAGATCAGCTGCTCTCATTGGTTGATGTCCAGTAGCTAAAGTTACATGTTTCCAACTCCAGCAGCTGCTGCTTCTGAAGCGCCTCAGAAGCTCCTGAGGCGCCGCTGCTCTGGATGCTCTGGATGCTGCAGGACCTTTAGCTGCGCCTTGATGCGTCAGACATGGACTCTGCATGGAAACCAGCTGCTTCTGCTGCCTCTGCTGCTCGCGGTCTGAACGTAGCTTCTGCTTTAACCTGTTTTATTCAACAGTTCAGTTCAATAGGATCCAATCATTTCTGATGCAGACATTGTTCAAATTATATACTATAACATTACCAACCAGTGAATGGCAGTCAAATTAAAAACACTGAAAATCAAGATCTATTCACACTAGGAATTAGTTCTGCTTTTATATCCAGTAAAATCCACCAGAAAAAAATTCCCCACTCTCTAATAGAATCCAATTAAATCCAGGTGTTATAATCTATGCAGCTTTTTGTTTGAATATGGAGAAAAGCAGTTAATTTTAATCCATGTAATTTTAATACAGCTAAATAAATTCTCTGCTTTTCATTCACATCTAAAGAAGCTCCAATATTTTCAGGTCAGTGAATGACTTCCACTTTATTCTACTGCAGTTAAATATGGCAAAGCTTTAATCAAACTAAAAAGTAGGTCATGCATTTAAAATGATATGCATTCCAATTCCATCCAACTTTAAGTCACTAATAATCTAATAAATAAGCAGTTACATAGTTTTAAATCATTCCTACTGTCAAACATACAGCAGGGTGGATGAATGATGGAGGAGAAGAACCTTTCATGTCGGTGGTTTTGGTCACTGATAAGCAGGACAGTAAACTGGAACGGTTGGATACTGGGACCAGTGAGAGATTTAGGGAAGGTTTGATTTCCAGTAAAGCTGCTGGCTGATTTTTGGTGCTGCAGACCCCAGCGTAGAGCAGCAGGTCCAGATCTAAACCTCAGACTCGCTCATTCTCTATGTGCTGTTCTTCTCTGGTGTTCTGTCAGATGAGCATACGCCATCAGACCAGCATACCCATAGTCAATACCTGTTCACCCCTTTAGTTTATTCCTTTAGTTTTGTACAAAAATAAACTTTAAACTACCTCAATGGGCGTGCATCCATTTAGTCATGTAAATAAGAAATATAATAAAAATGATTAATTACTTATTTTTTGGTGTGTTAGAAGCGTATGGCTACAATTATATTATTTATCTGTAGGAATGTAACATATTCCTAGAAATAAACGACATAGATAGACCCATAGCAGAGTGATCCCTCCCTGTCATGTTTTCTCAGCTCTGTTCTCAGCTGATGTCCATGTTTGAACTTATTTCTTGGTGTACCAGATATTTCCGTGCCGCTCTATTTGTGCATTTCTAGACCGGCCCAGACAGCCTGCAGCTGCGTCCAGCCTTCCTAAAAACACGCTAAACCAACACAAAGTCTACTTTCACACACAAACTGGCAACGCAGCACTTTCCCCATGTTGCTGAGTGGAAACGCTGATGCTTTACAACCCCAGCGGGAAAAAATACTATTTATTTAACTTTCTCTGTAACAAACCATGGATAAAACAACTAGAAGTTTACAGTCCCACAATAAACGATCATTTAAAACAGCAGCATCTATATAAACTAAATATAGAAACATTTCTTTTACTTTCAACACAAGCAGAGTTTTTATTTATTTGACTTTTTCTGAAAGGCTTAAAACAATAAATAACACCAATAAATAAAGAGATTGAGACGCAGATAGCATTTAAGGAAAAAGACAGACAGCGACAGGGCTGACAGTAAGCAGCTGATTCTGCTTTACGGTTTAAACATCATAAACAGAAACATAGACAGTAGACTGAGGCCGGGCAACAGCACTAATTATATTAGCTTCATTAATTATATAACAGTGTAATTTTTAATCATGTCTGCAGATACAGAAACCTGAACTTTGATGCTAATAGGCAGTTTTCATTAAGCTTTGATCTCAACATTTCAGTTTTGACAAATTCAGATTTTCCTAAAGTTTGGTCAAATGAAGTAAAATATGAGTTATAGTTCAGCAGTGATTATTTTGTTTTTTCTTTGTTTCTCTTATATTTTCTGAACTAACAGCATTTAATTGGTTAATTGATTGCAGAATCCAAATGTTCAATTAACTCCTCCTTATATTAGTGAGCCACCTTCACCATTTCTAACACCAGCATGTTTTCAATAATAGAACTAAATAAAGTGATAAAATGTAGTAAATTGGTTGCATCACGCTCTAGCTCTCTATTATCTATAGAAATACTACTTCCTGCTTCCTGTCACTGGAGCACAGCCTGCAGGAAGCTTCTCTGTTTTAAATAAACTCCTAATTTCTCTGATCTTCCATCAGTTGTTTTTTTTAAAACACATTAAAACCAATAAGTTTGATTTATCTTTACGTAGTAACAGTGTTAAAGGCAGAGAGTAGAGGCAGTGCTGAGGATTGAGTTTATTTATCTGAAAAATCTAGTTTTTTTTTTGGAATTTATTTTTTTTTTCTGAATTTTTATTATCATTTTTAAAATCTAGGAAAGTTTGATACAAAAAATAAGGTTCTCCATAAAAATATTAACAGCAACACAAACTAGAAGAGAAGCAAACGTTTGCTTTTCCTCCACAGCGTAAATAAAACTGAACATTTATTTACTTGGCAGGTTGTTAAAGACCTTTAAACCAACATGGTTCAGTTTTTAAAACCAAACTGTATTGAAGGACTTTGGGTTTGGGATTGTTTGATGTGTGGTGTGTAGAAGTAGCCACTCAGCTCCCCCCTTTGGTTAGTGGTAGGTATTGCAGGCAGGGGTTTTTGCCCAGTCATGTTCTCTGTTAATTTCCTTCAATACTAAGATGGCAGTTCAGATGAAGGATAGTTGAAGACACAATCTGCTTTGTATCTTTGGTTTAGTTCGCCATCCACTGGTTTTTGTGTTCTGTGTGCGTCCAAGGATATGTAAGTAAATTACTGACATTATTATTTACAGATAGATGTGTATTTTTATTATATTTTTGATGATAGTTGGTAATTGTAATTATGATGTCCAGCCAGCCACATGGCAATGCTAATTAGGTTTATTTTCTGCCTTTCTGTTTGTAGAACCACACACACACACACACTCTGTATCTGCTTTAAACCCACCAGTATACAAATATTGTATGGATCTTCTTTGATGGTGAATAAACCACAACATTTTGGACATCAAGCATTTTGACTGATGCTTCACAGCGGTCACCATTCCCACAACCAGTTTTAATTGAAATATTAGAATGCCTCATTACATTTGGTGCCGAAACCCGGGAAGAGTGATCACTGTGCACATTTAAAATGTTTCCACATGAGAGGAGAGATATGACTACACATGCGGATAATCGCCCGCGACGTCAGATACGTCCCCCCGCATGGATGGATGATTACGAAGTGCAGCTGCCACCCATGGATAGACATCCCTTCGCTACAGCAGCACCAAGCAAGCATGATCTCCTAACCCAGCAGCCATACTACAGTCAGGAGAGGCGTGGAGACAGCTCTGCTTCATCTGTGCTCTCTAACCCGTGGACCCCATTGTATGATGCTCGACCAAAGTATCCCAGAGAGTCGGTGTACTCGGGACTCCAGTATACAGGTGCTGGTCATAAAATTAGAATATCATGAAAAAGTAGATTGATTTCAGTAATTCCATTTCAAAAAGTGAAACTTGTATATTATATTCATACATTACATACAAACTCATATATTTCAGATGTTTATTTTGTTTAATTTTGATGATTACAAATGACAACAAATGAAAATCTCAAATTCATCATATCAGAAAATTAGAATATTGTGAAAAGGTTCAAAATTGATGGCCCCTGGTGCCACACTCTAATCAGCTAATTAACTCAAACCACCTGCAAAAGCCTTTAAATGGTCTTTCAGTCTAGTTCTATAGGCTACACAATCATGGGGAAGACTGCTGACTTGACAGTTGTCCAAAAGACGACCATCGACACCTTGCACAAGGAGGGCAAGACACAAAAGGTCATCGCTAAAGAGGCTGGCTGTTCACAGAGCTCAGTGTCCAAGCACATTAATAGAGAGGCGAAGGGAAGGAAAAGATGTGGTCGAAAAAAGTGTACAAGCAAGAGAGATAACCGCACCCTGGAGAGGATTGTGAAACAAAACCCCTTCAAAAATGTGGGGGAGATTCACAAAGAGTGGACTGCAGCTGGAGTGAGTGCTTCAAGAACCACCACACACAGACGTATGAAAGACATGGGTTTCTGCTGTCGCATTCCTTGTGTCAAGCCACTCTTGAACCACAGACAGCGTCAGAAGCGTCTTGCCTGGGCTACAGAGAAACAGGACTGGACTGCTGGTGAGTGGTTCAAAGTCATGTTCTCTGATGAAAGTAAATTTTGCATTTCCTTTGGAAATCAAGGTCCCAGAGTCTGGAGGAAAAGAAGAGAGGCACTTCATCCACGTTGCTTGAAGTCCAGTGTAAAGTTTCCACAGTCAGTGATGGTTTGGGGTGCCATGTCATCTGCTGGTGTTGGTCCATTGTGTTTTCTGAGGTCCAGGGTCAACGCAGCCACATACCAGGAAGTTTTAGAGCACTTCATGCTTCCTGCAGCTGACCAACTTTTTGGAGATGCAGATTTCATTTTCCAACAGGACTTGGCACCTGCACACAGTGCCAAAGCTACCAGTACCTGGTTGAAGGACCATGGTATCCCTGTTCTTAATTGGCCAGCAAACTCTCCTGACCTTAACCCCATAGAAAATCTATGGGGTATTGTGAAGAAGAAGATGCAATACACCAGACCCAACAATTCAGAAGAGCTAAAAGCCACTATTAGAGCAACCTGGGCTATCATAACACCTGAGCAGTGCCACAGACTGATCGACTCCATGCCACGCCGCATTGCTGCAGTAATACAGGCCAAAGGAGGCCCAACTAAATACTGAGTGCTGTACATGCTCATACTTTTCATGTTCATACTTTTCAGTTGGCCAACATTTCTATAAATCCTTTGTTTTTATTGGTCTTCAGTAATATTCTAATTTTCTGATATGATGAATTTGAGATTTTCATTTGTTGTCATTTGTAATCATCAAAATTAAACAAAATAAACATCTGAAATATATGAGTTTGTATGTAATGTATGAATATAATATACAAGTTTCACTTTTTAAATGGAATTACTGAAATCAATCTACTTTTTCATGATATTCTAATTTTATGACCAGCACCTGTAGTAGCACCCCTGATCCTCAGTTTATGAGAGCACCACCAGACCCCTCACCTGCTATGCAAGAGGAGCTGCGTCAGGTTAAGGAAGAGAATCGCAGGCTTCAGGCCACTGTAATGGAGATACAAAGGCAGCTCAATACAAGTAAACAGCCAGACATATCCCGGCCTCCTCCTCCCTCCTCTCTACGGCCAGATCCTGTTACCCATTAACCAGCACGCATACCGCCAGCGCCACCTGTGGATGCAGTGCCTCGCAGCCTCTCACAGTCAGCTCCACAGGCCATGACGGCACCTGCTCCCCCTATGGGTGTAGCTGTGAAGGATGAAGCTAACGACGGGGAATGGCCTCCTCCTCCCCCATCTGTAGCAGAGGACGACACGCCGTATTCATCGGCAGCAGTTCCTCTGCCAGTGTCTCTCGTGGAAGAGCTGACAGCCTGTCTTAGAAAGATGGGGAGGGCCCCAGAGCCCCCACTAAGGGTGGCTGAGTACTGTGAGCAGTATTCTGAGGGATCCGTGTCTCAAGGACACACTCACCGGCCAGAGCAACTGTCTACTCAAGCTGGACCCATTCATCCGAGCTCTGGACGCCAAGCCCCATTCACTGACCCTAGCCATGAGGGAGCCTATGCCCACCGACAGAGAGAAAGCGTCTATAGGGGGCCTAAAGCTACCATTCCAGACTTCACTAAAGGGGACCCCCGTGAGTTTAATAGG
>NW_024038584.1:0-25802 GCF_016077235.1 Cyprinodon tularosa | reverse complement strand
ACAATCTTTGTCATGGCTCTACCTCCCAGACCACTCAGGTCTTCTAGTTCCAGCCTAGTCTGTCCACCCAGAACTGGAACCAAATATAGAGAAGCAGCATCTATGCTCCACTGATCTGGAACAAACTCCCAGCAGACTGGAAAAGAGCTGAAAGCCTGAGTTCATTGAAGTCAGAGTTAAAGTCCCGTTAGCTTAGAGCTGCCTTTGACTGATGGAAATAAATCCCTTCATTTTCTCAGGGAGCAGTGGGCTGCCATTGTGCGGCGCCCTATAAAGGCAGCTCATAGATCACCACCCTGCTTTTAATAGAAATATGTAAGTTATGTCCTATGATATTCACCAGTTAATCTTTGATATATTTTTAATGAACAGTTTATCAGAGACTCTTTATAAATTGAACTTGAAGTGGGATTTAAATGCTATTTAACAGAGAGGTTTTGTAGATATAATTTACAAGATTTCATTGTAACTTTTTTTCAAACAATTGGTTAAAAAATATTAAAATAAAATGTATTTAGTCTAGTATAAATAAATGAAAGATCATAAAAACGTTCAATAATTTTGTCAACAGATTCAGAAAGTTTACCTGATCTATTAAATAGATCCATAGCAGTCAGAGGGAAATATGCTAAGCCTTTGTTCGTTAGTTCTTTAGGGCTTATAGAGAGACAAAAATCTCACAATTCAGTGTATCAAAAAATAACTTTGTGAAAAGGTAAAAGGTCAGAGTCAAAGAATCTGGAAGAAGAGGAACAATTGTTGCTTTAAAAAGCTGGAAGTTCCTACAGTCAGCCATGTTTTCTTTTAAAATGGATTTTCTAGAATCTGCAGTCAAAGCCTTCATCTACCAGAGCATCTCAGAGCATTTAGGGCGGAGTCCTAACCTAACCCTAGCTGCTGTTTTCTGGTTCCAGTCCAGTGGTACCAAAAGCTGCTCCAGTGATCTTAGTGGTCAGAAAACTGGACCAAACGTAACCAGACCCCTGATCCAGTAATTCAGACGAAAGGAGCCCAGACCAGATGTAGAACGCAGAAATTAACCTTTAGTCCAGAAGACTGAGATTTCTGTTTAAAATGTTCTACTTTTCTAAAAACTGATTTCTGATCTTAATCTGCAAGCTGCCATCATTGAAATGCAAAAAAATAAAGGTGTTAAATATCTGCCTGAGGGAGATCAGTCTAAATAAATAAGACTGAATAAGTTTCTCTGCCTGAAATGAAGAGCATCATTAATTGAGCATTTTCAGGGTGTTAAACCTTTGGAGCTGTGCTCCAATCAGACCTCATCATTCTCCTCTGGTGGAAGATCACTTCCTGCCACAAAAAACAAATATAGGAGGAAACATTGATCATGGCTCTGGGTGCCACTTGATCTCAACTTGTTCACTTGAAAAGCTGTTAAAATGAGAGTGACGTAAAAATGTACTTTTGAATTTTAATGTGTGTTGGTTTAGATTTCAATCAATGGTATATAGAAGAAAAGTTTAAAAGTAATTTACTGCTTTTAGATCTTTCTGAATGTGACTGGGTCAGGTTTTAAAAGCATGAATGAGAAATGAGCCTCAGGATGAGGAAACCATCCCTTAGAAAATAAACCAACTCACCTCGGATAGCTTTAGAACGAGCTCGTGTTCTAGTCTCAGTTTCTTGACTCATCTTTGAAGCACAAGATTGGGTTCAAGGTTCCCGAACCGATTCCAGTGGTCAGAGACGCGAGGGATGAACACAGGAAAAGAAAACAGATGAAGAGAAAAACAGACAGAGATAGTTGGCTCTTAGAACTGATCTACTGATTTAAATAAAATAAAATGATTTTAAATAACAGCTAAAACATTTTCCTCTTTGGGAGATTCATCTGCATTCAGTCTTTCTGATAAATTGATGTAAAGTTTATAAAAATATGTAAAAAACATTGGCTTCTAAATGATCCAGGAAAAGATTCAATTGACCAAGTTTGGTTCATTTAGGGGAAACTTAAAGAATAAAAGAAGCTGCTCACAGTGGATCACTTAGGACCACCGGTTCCATCATGATTTCCGAAATCTTACATTTTTTATGATTAATTTCCTCCTCAGTGATCCATCAGCTCTAATGATCCTCATTCAGGCTGGAAAAGCCCAGAACTGCAATATTAGATTGGAGGAAACATTTCTATGAAGTGCTGCTCCTGAGTAGGCTGCTCTGCTGGTTCCGGGTCTATTTGGCACCGCCCATTTAACTGTTTTATTCTCCTAAAACTACTAATAAATATATTTAAAAAATAATAATTATGTTTCCAGTTGAACTGTCCTCATGTTTCGGTTTTCTGACGTCATTATTATAGTTTAAATGCTGATTTTAAACCAGTTTGCGCATTAGTCCTGGCTGGCAGCAGGCGCCTGGTCCCAGAATGGATGCTTTTAACCAGAGAGCCTCAAACAGGCACCAAACGGTCCGTTAGAGAGAAAACATGGAGTCATTGGTGGCATAAAGTAGCTTTAAGGAGAGGTGTGAGGATTGCGCATGTGTAATAAAATGGTTTGTTTACCAGACCCGAATAAACAGCTGGATACGAAACTTCAAAACGAGTCTAACCGCCGATTAACTCAGCGAGGATTAATCTAATGAATCATTAAATCACAAAAGTATAAAAAAGCACAAAGCATGAGAGAAAGTAGAGCAACAGGAAGCTGCGGACACAAAGGCGGAGAGGCGGCGTTCAGAGGGCCGGTGATCGGAGGCCGGTGGGCCGGCCTGTTCCGGCCTAGACCTCTGCTGGTCCAATACAACAGGCTCCCCGCACTACGGGGTCGCCCCCCCACCCCCCTTTAACAGGGGGACACCATACCACCCCCACCCACCCACCCCTCCGCTTTGACAGGGGGGACACCATAGCAATGCAGGAAGAGGACCAGGCAAGAATTTAAAAGCCCTGCTAGCGGACAGCCCGAAGGGACCGAGCTTCCTCTGCTCTCTGGAAGACAAACGGTCCGACCTCCGCTCTACTCGGTGTCTGATTCACCATCAGCTCTGCATTTAGTGTCGACAGGAGCAGAAAATAAAAGCTCTTTGTTGGTAAACCAAAGCCTTACCTTACACTACAGTCCTCCCCTCCCCCTCTGCCTTGACATATCGAAACAGGCGGACTGATCCCCAGAAACCCTGTTCTGCTCCTCAGCAGCAGCAGCGGCACCAGAACACAGCCCGAACCTCGGAAATGATGTGCCGGCGTCTTCGGACGCGGTGCAGGACCTCTCAGCTTTCCAGCACCTCGGACAGAGCCGATTCTGCTTTTCAGCACCACGGACAGAGGCCCGGCCGCACTGCCCCCTGCAGGCGCGCAGGAGCGCTGCAGGCCTGTCGGCTCGGACTTCCTGCTCCGTGACATCATGGGGAAACATGGCGGTTCTGACTGGATGCAGGGTGCTTCCAGATCGAAGCTGCTCTCAGGATGACTTCCTGTTGCTTCCATCTTGTTCTGTTGTTTATTTTCCATAAAGGAAGTGACTCAGGCCTTGGCCTCCAGACCGACGATTGGATGAGGAATTCTGAGACTTCAAATGGATCATTTATTTCTTCCTATATGTTAAATCATTGCAGTTGCTTGTGTTCCTGTTTGTAAAAAAAAAAATAAGACAAAGAAAAACATTCAAAGTAAAATGAAAAACATTAAGTGTTTCCTGAGTTTTTCGTCCGTCATCTATAGAGCAATAATGTTTTATAAATATGAATATAGTGAGCATAACATTACAGCTGGGAGGGGAGTAAAGCAGGATAGTGATTTAAACTGGAGGAGAGTTGTTTCTGCCAACTTGTCAGGTTGGATCCATCCATCCATCCATCCATCCATCCATCCATCCATCCATCCATCCATCCATCCATCTCTCCATCCATCCATCCATCCATCCATCTTCTTCCTCTTATCAGGTGGTGGGGGTAGCGGCTTCAGTAGGGAGGCCTAGACGTCCCTCCCTCCAGCTCCTGGCTGGATCTAGGATGGATGGATCCTTGGTTCAGCTCCCAGGCCTGCTGAGAATCCTAGTCCCTCCAGCGGGTCCTGGGTCTCCTCACACTGAAAACCACTCAAGTGGTTCTCTGGAATCAGCAATAGTGTCTCTTTATCACTCTGTTGCTGGAGTGCAGCTGGTGGTGGACAAGAATATATAAACATATGATTGTATTTATTCATTGTAGTTTATCTTGTATTATTAGTATAGGATCAATGATTTATCTAAAGGTTTTCTATCATGTTTTCTGTTGATTTTGTATTTTACATATTTTCATTTATCTGCAAGGTGGCACAGTGGGTAGCACTACTGCCTTGCAGCAAGAAGGTTCATGGTCCTCAATGCGGCTGACCCGGGTTTGAATCAGATCTGTTGTCCTTTGTCGCATGTCTCTCTCCCCCTCTCTTAAATCCCCTTTCCTTTCAGCCTACTGTCAGAAAAACGAGCCACTAGTGCTGTAAAAACTCAAAAAGAAATATTTGCTTTGGATGTAACATAGGGATTCCTTTTGGTAAAAAATAAACAATATTTAGCACCACCTCTTGTGAGCTAGAAGAAATAAAATCTTGATAGTTAGACAAAGAGATTGGTTTGAGAGGGGTGTGAAGGAAGCAGTTTATATTAAGGGGGCAAACCAAAGTCAAACACAGTGTGGGGGGTCTCAGGTTCAAGCTTTAAAAAACCTACAATGCAGCAATAGAGTTGATTCCTTCCGCTATCATCTCAATCCACATCTCCATGCAGGGCCCCAAAACATCTCACCTGGCCAGCAAGGCCAAGCGAAACGTCTTCAAACTTAGAAAAAAAGTTTTTTGTTTTTTTTAATAACTCTGTGGGAATAGTTTATTATGTAGGGAGAGCAGGAAGAGCCATTCTGCTGAGAGCGAACCATCAGTGTGGAGCGTAAAGCGCAGTCAGAGCTATGCCAGCACAAAGATGCATTTCTGCACAAGCACAGATGGACACTCAGAGTTAGTCAGAGTTCAGAGCACAGTACCGGATCATTCTGGATTATTTTCTCCCTGCTGCAGCCATGATCCTTGTATGGTCATGCAGAATGAGCAGCTCTGTCCACCAGGTGGGGGCGTGGCCAAACAGGACGCAGCAGCACAACTGATACTGCTTAGAAGATAACAGCACAATGATGCATTTTAAACTTCGGACCAACCACCCGCTAACATTTTATTTAATCTACTCAAAGAAAACTCAAACTTAGACTTTTAGATTTAGACAAACTTTATTGTCATTTTTTACACACAGATTGTATAAATAAACGCAATTCTATTCAGTACAGGACTCAAGACATTTCCATTTCTTAAAGAGCTGCAGTGATCAAATGTAAACATAAGACTGAGATATGATTTACAGATTTTCATACATTCAGCGTTTCTTTCTTTTTTTTTTCTTCAACATTTCAGCAGTCTGATGGCGGTGGGGAAGAAGCTGTTGCAGAACCTGCTGGGAGTAGATTAACGGGCCACCTTATGTCAAAAATGATTGATTCAGACTTGAACCTCCAAAAGCATTTAAAGACAATCACAAGGTCGGCTTTCTATCACCTGAAGAACATTTCCAGGATTAAAGGACTAATGTCTCAGCCTGATCTGGAAAAACTAATCCATGCGTTTATTTTTAGTCGAATTGATTACTGCAACGGTGTTTTCACAGGTCTGCCTAAAAAGTGGATCAGGCAGCTGCAGCTGATCCAGAACGCTGCTGCCTGTGTCCTCACTAAGACTAAGAAAGTAGAGCACATCACCCCAGTTCTAAAGTCCTTCCACTGGCTCCCTGTATCTCAGAGAATAGACTTTAAAATACTACTGTTAGTCTATAAATCTCTGAATGGCTTAGCACCTAAATACATCACAGACTTGCTATCAGTGTATCAACCCTCCAGACCACTCAGGTCTTCTGGCTCCAGCCTGCTCTGCAGACCTAGAACCAGAACTAAACATGGAGAAGCAGCATTTAGTTCCTATGCTCCACTTATCTGGAACAAAATTCCAGAAAACTGTAAAAGTGCGGAAAGCCTGAGTTCCTTTAAATCAAGACTAAAAACACATTTGTTTAGGATTGCCTTCGACTGTTCTAGTTAAACAGTTCAACGAAAACATGTTTTCTTTAGTCCAACAGAAACTTTTTTGTTTCTCCACTTTTTATTTTATTTTATTTATTTTTTATGTTTTCCTACTTGCTTTGATTCTGTTTTATCTTCCTGTATTTTAATAATGTAAAGCACCTTGCATTGTCTTTGTACTGAATTGTGCTATACAAATAAATTTGCTTTGCCTTGATGACTTATGACCTTATAACGTCGATGACCTGCTAGTAAGTTTCCTTTCTTAAATCAAGCTTTATAATTAGTTTATAGTTCTCTATAACCTTTCTATCCACAAAACCTGCTTTAATTTAAATACAGATATCATTTCATCAAGCTTCTATGTATGTTTCTAAATGAATTTACCATTCAAGCTATTCTTTGAACTGATCCCAGAAACACTCCAAAATACCTCACGCACCAAGAAACAGTCAGAAACAGTCACCCTTCCACCCTTGACTAAGAAAAAGAATGCCAATTTCATGACAGTTTCCTAGCTTCACTATCAACCAATCTTAAAAACTTTGCACTAGCACACACACACACACCACGCATGCACTTTGTTGACCCCCTTACCTCTTCCTGAAAATGTGTCCCCTCTGCTCCTTCCCAGGCTCCTGGTGGTGCTCAGGAAAACAAAATGCTCCTTAGTGTTTGGTGCACAGACCCTTTCCTGGGTTATAAAAGACAGAGATCCCTTTAATCAGCATCTTCTAAAGTTTTACAGTCACTAATGAAGCTTTAAATTCTTAAATTTTATTCTCATCTCTTTTAACAAACCACCCTCAACTCAGAGAAAGTATACAAATTTTTTAAAAGGGTTTCCCAGCTTCACCATCATCCAATCTTTCTTTTTTTGGTCATTGTTTGTATCCACTCACCCCTCTTACAGAAGACACCAGTGTAAACAGAGAAGACATCGTCACCCTGATGCCAAAGGCTGGAGATTCAAGCATCTTTTTGCTTGGAATGTATGTGACAGACATCGTTCTAAATCCAAAGCTGAGCAGTTATAGTTGAAGCTCTCATGCTTGCAGGTGTTTACTATGAGGTGCCCCCAGGGACATAAATCAGAATTAACTTGCATATACACATATTAAATTACACTCTTCCATATAATATACTGAAAACCTCACACAAACACTAGTAAAAAGCTCTCACATAAACTAGTGAAAACATTTACCTCTTATATAATCTACTCAAAAGCTCTCATACAAAGTAGTGAGAACTGTTCATATAAACTGGTGAAAAGCTTTACCTTTCATACACACTACTAGAAAGCTTTCATATACACTATTAAAAAGCTCTCATATACACTACTAGAACGCTCTCATATACACTATTAGAACGCTCTCATATACACTATTAGAAAGCTCTCATATACACTATTAGAAAGCTCTCATATACACTATTAGAAAGCTCTCATATACACTACTAGAATGCTCTCATATACACTATTAGAAAGCTCTCATATACACTATTAGAAAGCTCTCATATACACTACTAGAATGCTCTCATATACACTATTAGAAAGCTCTCATATACACTACTAGAATGCTCTCATATACACTATTAGAACGCTCTCATATACACTATTAGAAAGCTCTCATATACACTACTAGAATGCTCTCATATACACTATTAGAAAGCTCTCATATACACTACTAGAACGCTCTCATATACACTACAAGAATGCTCTCATATACACTATTAGAAAGCTCTCAAATGCACTATTAGAACGCTCTCATATACACTATTAGAAAGCTCTCATATACACTATTAGAAAGCTCTCATATACACTACTAGAATGCTCTCATATACACTATTAGAACGCTCTCATATACACTATTAGAAAGCTCTCATATACACTATTAGAACGCTCTCATATACACTATTAGAATGCTCTCATATACACTATTAGAACGCTCTCATATACACTATTAAAAAGTTCTCATATACACTATTAGAACGCTCTCATATACACTACTAGAAAGCTCTCATATACACTACTGAAAAGCTATTAGCGGATTTCAGTTGAAACGGAAGGTGTTTCAGTGAAACAGGAAGGACCGTCATTACACCGGAAGTTGTTTTAAACGGAGGTCATTCTGGCTAGCTCCGTACATTTTGTGCTATCTCCGGCCGAAATTGTATCAAATAAAATTATTGATTCATGCTCAGCTATCTGCTAAACAACTCACAGAAGCATGGGCATTACTCTACTTTATTTTTTATGTTTTTGCTTCAACAGGGATCCTTTTCCGGTGTTGTGCGAAATTCTGTTCCCATGTGAAAATCTGTTCCACCTGTGTCGGGAGCACGCCGCGCATTGCAGCCACATAAGCGGATCTGATCATTTCCCAGGCCTTTCGGATCATTTCTTGGTTAAATAAAAAGTCGTAAAATTATACAAGGTTGAGACATTTAGTTTAATCAGCCGCTGTTGTTTACAAAATAGTAAAATAAAAAAAAATAAATGCGGTTTTCTTATGCTGTTTTGTGTTGTTATTTTAAACGCCAAGAGAATCAGTCTCTTTCCAAGTTTTTTCACTTCAGCCTGACAGAAATAAAAGTCAAGTCACCAAATACCAAATTTGTATTTATAATTTTTTATTACTGATATAAGATGATGGGAAGTGCCTGATAGCAGTTCCATAATATGGAAACAAATTAATTTAGCTGCAAATCTTAAACTGTGTTTATTCCTCTCTTCATCAACAACAAACCATCTGGATTCGGTGATATTTGAGCAATGTTTGCCTAAATTAAAGGAGGGGGACCATATATTTTAGCTTTCTAATAGTGTGTATGAGAGCGTTCTAATAGTGTATATGAGAGCTTTCTAATAGTGTATATGAGAGCGTTCTAATAGTGTATATGAGAGCTTTCTAATAGTGTATATGAGAGCGTTCTAATAGTGCATATGAGAGCTTTCTAGTAGTGTATATGAGAGCTTTCTAATAGTGTAAATGAGAGCGTTCTAATAGTGTATATGAGAGCTTTCTAATAGTGTGTATGAGAGCTTTCTAATAGTGTGTATGAGAGCTTTCTAATAGTGTATATGAGAGCGTTCTAATAGTGTATATGAGAGCATTCTAGTAGTGTATATGAGAGCTTTCTAATAGTGTAAATTAGAGCGTTCTAATAGTGTATATGAGAGCTTTCTAATAGTGTGTATGAGAGCTTTCTAATAGTGTGTATGAGAGCTTTCTAATAGTGTATATGAGAGCTTTCTAATAGTGTATATGAGAGCGTTCTAATAGTGCATATGAGAGCTTTCTAATAGTGTATATGAGAGCTTTCTAATAGTGTATATGAGAGCGTTCTAGTAGTGTATATGAGAGCTTTTTAATAGTGTATATGAAAGCTTTCTAGTAGTGTATATGAGAGCGTTCTAGTAGTGTATATGAGAGCTTTCTAATAGTGTATATGAGAGCGTTCTAATAGTGTATATGAGAGCGTTCTAATAGTGTAAATGAGAGCATTCTAGTAGTGTATATGAGAGCTTTCTAATAGTGTAAATGAGAGCTTTCTAATAGTGTGTATGAGAGCTTTCTAATAGTGTGTATGAGAGCTTTCTAATAGTGTATATGAGAGCTTTCTAATAGTGTATATGAGAGCGTTTTAGTAGTGTATATGAGAGCTTTTTAATAGTGTATATGAAAGCTTTCTAGTAGTGTGTATGAGAGCGTTCTAGTAGTGTATATGAGAGCTTTCTAATAGTGTATATGACAGCGTTCTAATAGTGTATATGAGAGCGTTCTAATAGTGTATATGAGAGGATTCTAGTAGTGTATATGAGAGCTTTCTAATAGTGTATATGAGAGCGTTCTAATAGTGTATATGAGAGCTTTCTAATAGTGTATATGAGAGCGTTCTAATAGTGTATATGAGAGCGTTCTAATAGTGTATATGAGAGCATTCTAGTAGTGTATATGAGAGCTTTCTAATAGTGTATATGAGAGCGTTCTAATAGTGTATATGAGAGCGTTCTAATAGTGTATATGAGAGCTTTCTAGTAGTGTATATGAGAGCTTTCTAATAGTGTATATGAGAGCGTTCTAATAGTGTATATGAGAGCGTTCTAATAGTGTATATGAGAGCTTTCTAATAGTGTATATGAGAGCGTTCTAGTAGTGTATATGAGAGCTTTCTAATAGTGTAAATGAGAGCTTTCTAATAGTGTGTATGAGAGCTTTCTAATAGTGTATATGAGAGCGTTCTAATAGTGTATATGAGAGCGTTCTAATAGTGTATATGAGAGCTTTCTAGTAGTGTATATGAGAGCTTTCTAGTAGTGTATATGAGAGCTTTCTAATAGTGTATATGAGAGCGTTCTAGTAGTGTATATGAGAGCGCTCTAGTAGTGTATATGAGAGCTTTCTAATAGTGTATATGAGAGCGTTCTAGTAGTGTATATGAGAGCTTTTTAATAGTGTATATGAAAGCTTTCTAGTAGTGTGTATGAAAGGTAAAGCTTTTCACCAGTTTATATGAACAGTTCTCACTACTTTGTATGAGAGCTTTTGAGTAGATTATATAAGAGGTAAATGTTTTCACTAGTTTATGTGAGAGCTTTTTACTAGTGTTTTTAATGTGAGGTTTTCAGTATATTATATGGAAGAGTGTAATTTAATATGTTTATATGCAAGTTAATTCTGATTTATGTCCCTGGGGGCACCTCATAGTTTACAGCCTAGAAAAGGTTTATGTTGTCCTCTCTGAATAAACGAGCCTGTACCATCTAGTAATTACAACTTTAGTATCTATTGTTAAATGATACAAAAGCTGCTTTTGAACAAATCTGTAGTTTACAACCTTCTTACTTCACTAAGGTAATCTGCCTAAAACCTTGCTTTCATTTTGGAATAAAAATTTATTTTAATTTCTGCCATTTGAAGAACTAAAATTTACTAAAATCCCATTTAAGTAGCATCCATAGGTTAATCCCAGAATAAAAGTCAATAATTTCGCCTCCTTATCTTCAAATATCCTTGATCTCCACCAAACTCTTGTAACCAAACACAAGAACAAACAAATGTTCTGCTGTTAGTATCACACTTGGAGGAAAGTTTGTGGCTTGAAAAATAGTAAATTTAAAACATCAAAATCTCACAGAACAGATGGTTTCTCTTAGAACTTGTTTACAAATGTTTATGCAGGCAAAACAACATATTCTGCTCATAGTAACTGTAGCTGCATGACATGATGTTAATCAAGCCCTGTGCAAGATTTTTTTTTAAGACATGACAGATTTATTTAGTTTTGTGTCTAATCAGTAACTCTGTGGTCATCAATTAACCATAAAAAAAAATTCTTTTTCATGTTCTCATTTTGGAGAAACGATTTTTCTAACCCTTTTTATAAAAATATATATTTTTTTCCTAACTTTTCTAAATACAAAAAAAGCACCAAATAAAGTTTTTAGATAAAGGTGTGTATCTGTTTGACCATTCTGAAGGTAATGGGTGGGTTTGGATGCCTGATCAGATCTCTATGTAGAGAAGTCAGTCACTGGTGTTTAGGTGCTGCAAATCTAAAAGAGAAGCAAACTATTGCAGAATGATCTAATGTTGTCTAAATCAAACATTAGTTGACTGAACATGTAACAAAAACACAGTATTATCATTTTAGCTGTAAAAACGTGACATTTGCTGTATGGTTAAAATGTAAACCTAATATTAGAAACTGCACAGCTTCTACTGCTGGTTCAGCCACATAGCAGAGATTAAATTTAGCAGTTGAGCAACTAGAAAATATTTAATCCATCATTATGAAAAGTTCTTTTTTTATCTTCTTCCACCATTATTTTTTTTAATCATCAACATTTGTTGTTTTATTCCTTCTACTTTCATTTTGCTTGTCTATCGTTGTTATGAAGAAACTCCATATCATGAATGCAACAAGATTCAAACCAATCGCTAAGTGATCGGACCATCATTTCTGTCTATAACTGATTAGTATAGTCATGAGAATATAATATATTTAAATATATATATATATATATATATATGTATATACTGCACATTTATTTTATTTTTTTGTAATCGTCGTGTTTGGAGACTAATGCAGGTCCGTTATCAATCCTGTAGGCAGTTAACACTTACACTTAATATAACGTCTAACCCTTTAGGGTCTGCAGAAGATAAAAGAATGTCAAAAAACCTTACAGGATCAGGATTTCAGCTGTGTTGGATCCAGGAAGCATTCTAGATTATATGTTTTTGTTAGGTTTTTCTTGGTTTGTTTACGTACAGGGTGGCGGGCTGATTGTGTCATGATGGGTCAAAGGAAGCAAGCCCATATGCAGAACACACACAGAGGAGACAGGGAAAAAGTTCAAAGGTTTATTTAAAGTTCTGAACACAGGATAATAAAACAAGTTCTGAAACTGGTTTGGGCTGGTTCACTGAAGTCTTGACTGGGACCGGAGACTGTTGGTTAGCAGAGTTCATGAGAAGCTAAGCATCTAGCTTCAGGCTTAGCATGGCAGACCTTGATCTGAGCTTCCAGCTCATTGCAGAAAACAACAGGGAATATCCACATAGGAATCTTCAAGAGGCTGATTCCACATAGGAATCTTCAGGTAAACTCCACATAGGAATCTTCAAGAGGCTGATTCCACATAGGAATCTTCAGGTAAACTCCACATAGGATTCTTCAGGTTAATTCCACATAGGAATCTTCAGGTTGGCTCACCAGGGCAGATTAGCAGGTTAAGCTCACCTAGAGCTTCAGGCTAGCAACAGGTTTCCTGTGAGGCAGCTCTCCCAGAGCTTCAGACCAGAGACAGGTTTCCAGTGAGGCACAGACAAAGGAGAGATTAGAATCTGATCTCACACTAGAGACAACTAAGATTCTATCAGTAACAGAGGCTCAGGTTGCTAACCAACTAAGATCAACGCTGCGGCGTGGAAGCAAGGTCTGGCAGGAGCTTATAAAGGGGAGGTCTCCTGATTAGTAGATGCATAACAGGTGTGCTGGAAGATTCCAGCTCCAGGAGACCCACGGCGCACTCTGCTGGAGGAAGGTGGTAAAGCTCCAGATCCCAACAGTAACTCCAGTCTAATGCTGCGTTCACACCGGGGGCAGCTGGCGCGACAGAAGCAGCGAGTTTACATGCAAAGTCAATGGTTGACGCGCGTCAAGGCGCAGCAAAAGGTCCCGCGGCGCGTTTCGAGCAGCAAGCTCAGCGCGTCTGAGCAGCTGAAGCAGCGCGTCGGGCGCGTTTTGGCATCTGACGCGCGTGACGCGCCGCAAACGCGTTGCTGCTCGAGATGGAAAAATTGAATTTTTGCTGCTCGACGCGCCGCGTCAACCAATCAGAGAAGCTGATCTGGGAGCTGGCTGGGAGAGAGACACAGCGCTGATGACACAGACTGCTCTGATCACTTCTCTTAAACAGTTTATTAAAGCATAATTAATTTAAAATATATACATCTGCCGGCAGAATATGTTCGCTTTTATTATTCTGGTGCCTGCAGATCGGATTATTTAGATGAAAAACACCTACCAGCCACTGCGGTAAACCGCGAGGAGGCGACCCGACCAGAGGCTGCTGATTAATGGATTCCTTCTGTCGGCGCACCGCCGGTATGTGGGGGTCTGAGCGGCTCCGACAGAAATAACAGTGGGAGGCAGGATTGTAATCTGGATGAACTGACTCCACTGATGAAGTTTTCAGGTGTATTTTCTCACTTAAAAACATATTAAAACTACTTTATTCCCACTGATCACAGCAAATATAGCTGCAAGGCAGAGAAAGGATAGTGAAGCTCCGCCCAACGCGCGTCAGACACACTTTTGGACCGCGCAGCGAGAGCAGCAAAGCTGCTTCAGACGCGCGTCAGAATTCACTGGTACAAGCAGCAAAAATGAAGCAGCAGACGCGATTTTGCTGCTTTTGCTGCCCCCGGTGTGAACGCAGCATTAGAGAAAACATAAAAACAGAAGAGGATCCTCGGCGCCCTCTGGTGGGCAAGTCTGAGGATCCCAACAGATTGGTTCCAGCTGGTACTCCTCATTGGCAATCACCAGGGTCCTTTATAAGGGAGAACTTCCTGGAGCAAGCTGCCAGGGAATCGGTGGTGCAGGCGTGTGGATGGTCGTTTGGTGCATGGTGCGTGTTTCGAAGTCACTTGTGGAGAAATGTCTTGGGCCGTGAGTAGTGAGGAAACAGGAAGCGATTCTTGTGGGATGGAAGAGGGAAATAGTGACAATGAAGAAGGTTGGAAGATAGCAACGTCAAAAAATGAGAAAAAGCGGAAAAAGCAGTTAAAGGGGAGACCAGTTCAGAACATTCAAGTGATGATCAATCCATACATTCCACAGCACAACAAAATGAATACAAAGTCATATTCAAAGTCATTAATAAGGCAGACTCTTTTACAAATTGGAATCCGGTTCACTTAACAAAAACCATAAATAAACTAGTAGAAGAAGTCAGAGGTGCCAGAATCCTGTACAGTGGAGACCTGCTAATTAACTGCAGAGACAGCGCCCAGCAAGGCAAAGCAATACGAATCAACAAAATTGACGGGGTAAGAGTTCAGTAGATTTTGGTAGAGAACAAAAAGATCAGCAGGGGAGTCATTGGAGGAGTTCCTCTAAGAGTTTCTGAAAAAGAAATTCTAGAAAACATAAGCGGTGCAAAAGTAAAAGAAGTAAAACGGTTAAAAACAACAAGAAACGGAGAAAGATCAGACAGTTTATCTGTGCTAATTAAATTAGAGGAAGAGCAAAGTATTCAAAGTATTCATTGGTTACATCAGCTATAATGTCAAAATCTACAATCCTCCACCATTGAGATGCTTTAAATGCCAAAAATCCAGACACATAGCAGCAGTTTGTAAAGGGAAACAGAGGTGTGGAAGGTGTGCAGGAGAACATGCATGTGGTAAATGTGGAAAAGAAGCTAAAATAAAATGCTGTAATTGTGGTGGAGAACATACTGCTGCTTATCGTGGCTGTGAAGCAAGCAAAAGGTCTGAGGAAATAAAAAAAATGAAATTTGAGCTCGGAATAACTTACGCTGAAGCTGCTAAAAGGATCCCATCTCAGTCAGGAAAAAAACAAACCAACAGTTCAACACACGGCAAATTCCAAACCTCTGGAGAAATGTCCAAAAATGGAAGAAAATTCACTGATTGTTCAAAAGAAAGATTTTGTTCTATTCATGGTGGAAGTGATTAATTGTACTGCAAAGACGACAAGAAAAAACCTGAAAAAATCAAAATAATAGTGAAGGCTGCAGAAAAATATCTGGAAGTGAAAGATTTGAACTGGGAAATGGTTGAAAGCATGATGGGAAAACCGATAGGACCATCAGAAACTGGCAGAGTGACGATGACTTAAAGATAAATTAAAATTATGAGTGCAAATGTGATTTAATATTTATTATGTTGGGTTAAGTTACACAGGTTTTTTTTTTGGTTTTTTTCTGGGGTGAATCGTTTCCTGTTTCCTTGCTTTACTCCAAATCAGTTGGTGGCGGTAATGCACTTCTCAAAATTTGCCAACTGCCATAAAACCTCATAAGAAGAAGAAGAAGAAGAAGCAAGCTGCCAGTTGGTTCAGCTCTCTAAGTGGTAAACAGGTCAAACTCAGTAGCAATCCAAGATCCTAGTGTGTCCTCCTAATTCTTCCTTGCTCTTGTCTCCCACAGAACCTGAACTGAAGCTCACCTGGATCATGCCTACTTCCTCCATCTCCTTGCAGCTCCAGGACTGTCTCCTGTCAGGTTGACCCCTTACTGGATCCACCAGCCTGCCTGTCCACACATCACAAACTCCATCCACTGAAAAGGACCAGATAATACAAGCTCTCCGTGTCTGCTTCAACCCAAGCTCCGTACCTCTCCCCTGGTCAATGGTCTGTAACCTTCTTCAAAAGCTTCAGTGAATAAACTTACTCAATCTGCTTCTGTTTCCATAGTTGTCGCTTGCTTTAGAGTCTCTGGTTCTAGCACCATGTCAGTTTTCTACAAAGAATTTTATTACATCCTTTAACTGGATTATCAGTCAACACTGGTTAAAATGATTTCCTCTTTGTCACTTGTTGGTAAATTACATCTCTGAATCTAATGTGACAAAAGTCAAGTCACAATCAATAATCAATAGTATTAAGAGTCATTTCATAAACAAATATATTTCTGAGAAGAGCTTTTACCCCGCAGCGTGTGCTGGTGCTCATAAAACCTAACCCCCACCTCTGCTGTAGATCCTCACTGGTTGTGAGAATCTACGTGAACAAACTCTAAATTACTTTCTTCTGCCTGACAAGTAGACAAAGTTTTGATAGAAATAAAAATTTGAAACTGGCACCAATTCATCTATAGTTCTAGTTATAACAACTATGCCTTCTCTAAGGTTAGCACAAAACACCTTAGGTTTAACACAAACATTTTTGGGCAATAGGAGGAATTAAAAGGGTCTGTTTTATAGACCAATGCAGTGCAGAGGTATTTTGACAAAACAGAGTTTTATGATTTAGTAACTTTAAACAGTAAAGATGACCGTAGCATCGTTTTTTTTACAAAGCATTGAAAACAGCCACATTACCAGAAAATCCTGATTAAAGGGATAGCTGTCTTTTATAACCCAGGAAAGGGTCTGTGCACCAAACACTAAGGAGCATTTTGTTTTTTCCTGAGCACCACCAGGAGCCTGGTGTTGTGGTTCCAGTTTGTGGGGGCAGCTTTGTGTTTTTTTTTTCAGTTCCACCATTCATCCACCAGATGGTGCCATTGGCTCACTGTCCTAGAGGGCTTCCCTACTCGTCTCAATTACCGGAGTATTTGAGCAGCTGACTGTCACCACCTCTTTGCTAGAGTGCCTGTTTTGGGTACTCTAGCACCTTTGAGCCTTCGCTTAGTGAAACTTTGAGCTTAACCAGTGAATTCATTTTCTTACACTTGTTTGTGAATCTTTGACAGGAAATCTACAGATCCACTGGAATTCTTCAAGTCTTTCCAGCTCTGGAAGAAATCCTCTCGAGACGCTGAGAGTTACACTGCTCACCTTTTCTGAACACCTACCTCTTCAAGTTTTCTAGTTGACAGTTTGCTCTGCTGCTCCTCTGTGCCACCATAAGCCAACCTGTCCTCCCTCCAACGACACCTCCACCTACAACCAGCCAAGGCCTCCACAAACAGGAACCCCAGGTCTCCAACTAACTCAAACTTTGAGTCCTTGCAAATCAGAGCTTCAGTCATCTGCATTTTTTCCACCAGCCTTGAACTCACCAATCACTCTCTCCTTTGTGTAGATGCTCCAGGTTTCCTGGTGGCTGGACCCCCCCAAGCTGAGATGACCTGTCTTTCAGTCTCCATGTTTAAGAATCAGAAAAATAAACTTTCATACTTTAACTATCTCTCTAAGTGTTTCTGCATGTGAGCAAAAAAAAATATTAGACCCATCATGAGACCTGGGAAGGAGCAGAGGGGACAGATTTTCAGGAAGAGGTAAGGAGGTCAACAAAGGGCATTGGTGATGTGCAGGTGAAGTTTTTAAGATCAAATTGGCATACTTTTTCTGAGTTCACTGTTTCTTGGTGCTTGAGGTATTTAGGAAGGTTTCTGGGGGCAGTTAAAAGAATAGCTTGAATGGTGGCAGTAAATTCATTTAGAAAAAAACAAAGAAGCTTGATGAAATATCTGTATTTAAATTAAAGCAGGTTTTGTGGATAGAAAAGTTATATAGTCCTATAAACAAATTTTAAAAGCTTAATTTAAGAAAGGAAACTTACTTGCAATTCAAGTTGTTTTGGTGACACATTTTGTGAGCATAGCGTGATTTGTAAAACCTTGATGCACAGGTTTGATGAATTAAAGATTGGTCTTAACATATTTTAAAGCTCCATTGATGACACTAAATTCGTTTAGATAAGTAAAAACAGGCTTGAAAGGATATCTTTATTTAAAATAAGATTTGTGAATGGGGAAAAAAAAGGTATGGAATAGTTTAAACACATTTAAAGCCTAATTTGAGGGAAATGAGTGTTAAATCAAACAGTTCTCACAATCAGATGGATGGCTTAGAGTGGGTAAGGTGGGAGTCAAACACCTGCAGCTTGAACCAAATGGTGTGGAAGGATGGGGAGGGTTCTGGAAGTCATAAAGTAATAACGTCATAAAGTCAGGGGGTCCAGGGGGGGGGGGGGGGGGGGGGGGGTGATTCATCGAGATCATAAGGTCATAAGTTATCAATCATTTTTAGACTTTGACTTCCTTCATTGTCATTGCACAAAAAAACGCAAGGTGAATCTTGACAACGAAATGTCGATTACTTGGCTACCAGTGTTACAGAGCTAAGACCTTATTCCTGCACAACTAAGAGCTAAGAGCTAGCTATATACAGGGTAAAGAAGTGTATCGGTCTCCGCCAGTCACGTGACATGTGTTGCTAAGACGCCATTTTTGGTGGAAAAGGCGTAGTGTAAACAACCGCAGCATATCTAAACGAAGGACTGTCGCTACCCGATCCGTACCGGTAGCACGATCCGTACCATCAGCTCATTTGCGCCTGAATAACAGAATAACTTCCGGGTCGCCAAAAAATAATGTAATTACGGTACTGAAAAAACTTTATTTATATCCTTAAATAATTAAAGAATACTAAACTACATCGTAAAGACAATATTAAAGACTTTTGTGGAAGAAATGGATGCTTTTTAAATTCAATCCATTGTATTGCTTGACGTCGTCATCAGACATGCTAAGAGCAGTCTGGCAACATATTATGAAAAACTGCAGGTCACGAAAGGTAGCAAATGAATCCATTGTGGGATCAGTACTGCTGGAGTGCATAGTTAAGTACAGGGTAAATCAAATATTTAAACATATTTAAGTATATACGCTGTGTGACGTATATTTGCGCATGCTCAGAGCAGTCAAAGGGGATTGAACTTTTTTATGTATTTGTTTTTTTATTTTTAGAAAATGCAATATTGACGAAAATACAAAGATATACAAAAAGAAACCCATGCCTCTAAAAAATACAAAAGAATAAAAAAGTAAGAAAAAGGAAATATTGCCACCGGAAGTTATTCTGTTCACGCAGGCGCAAATAAGCTGATGGTACGGATCGGGTAATGACAAGGACTAAAGGATTGAGTTTGTTTCTCTGACTATATAGAAAAAAGTAAGCAGAATGCGAAATTACCGTACCGGCAAAAACTTAATAACAAGGCCAGGGACCGTTACTTGTCGAAACTGTCGGATATTAACGGCATAGGTCCTTATGATCTCCGCAGCAAAGACTGGAGCTCCGACGTCACTTCACTGCCTCCGACCTCATCAGTGGACATGACAAACTACCTAGTGTTTGGCGTCAGTGCCTACACTTGCGAGGAATTCAAAGCATATCAGTCACTGAAAGCACACGGACAGTTAACAAATGGCTCCTTTTTTGTCTGATTTAGACAGGGGGGACAGATTACAGCAGGTGGCCTGCTATAATTTGTTCCCCCCTTTTAACTTTAAGAAATAAAGGTCAATCAACTCCAAAGTTTCAGCGGTTAGTTGTCATCATAAAAGATGTTTATAAGCCAAAAATGAAAAAGCTGGGGCCTTTTTTTGTCTGATTTAGACAGGGGGGACAGATTATAGCAGGTTTTATTTCATCCCATACTGCCAGTTCTGACAATATGGGATGAAATAAAACGGCTGATGTTAGAAGACAAACTGTTTATTAAGGATAGTACAACATAGATAAATTTAGTACTTAAATATAGATTTAAGTACTAAATTTCAACCAGGAAAAAATTTTTTTCCTTCTGCATATAGTCCTTAATGATTACACGTGCACTCCATTTTCTATTTCATTTTTATTACAAGTTTACAACAGTTTTCAATGGGATGAGAACATTTGGACACTGTGAAACAATGAGAGATTTTTTTAAGGAACGTGTGGAAAAGAACAAGGATCTGTTTGCTTTCAGAGGAAGGAGTAGACACCATCCATCCATCCATCCATCCATCCATCCATCCATCCATCCATCCATCCATCCATCCATCCATCCATCCATCCATCCATCCATCCATCCATCCATCCATCCATCCATCCATCCATCCCGATTTCTCTCTTTCTCCATATAGGCTAACATTTGATCCTTCACGCTCTCCGTAGCTCCCCTGTGGCGCGAGGACAGGGCGGCTGTTACGCGCCTTTAGCGAGCATGCGCGTTTCCTGTCGCTTGCGCGGCCTTTTCTAAAGTCACAATGATGTTTTTGTTCTTAAGACTCTGAAAATGGCCAGATTTAAATAATGGAATTAAAAAGAACTCTTGGGGGAGCACGCTGCCGAACCAGCCTAGAAGTTCTGACTATTGACCTCAGTATTTTTTGGGCCCTGCGTACGTCCCTGGGTGTGAGAATTATAAAACTACTACTGCCTCAGTAACACGGGTACCTGCTCAGTGGAATCTGACATCTTCATTTCACCTGGTCTCCTGCAGGACCAAGGCTGTTTTTCCCTTTGGATCATTGAACTTTTCAGACCCCTCAGCCGCAGGCCTCTATGTTGATGATGTGGAGAAATAGAACAGAATAGAATACATAGAAAATCCCTTTATTGTCCCACAATGGGGATATTGTGATGTTTACAGCAGCAAAGGTTATAGTAGAAGCCGTCACCTTAGAAAAGTGTAAAAAAGATAACAGATAGGAAAATAAAACAAATAGAGTATTGAAGTGTTTTACAATATAATACTCTGTATCTGGAGAATAAAAAATCAATAACAGCTCTGGACATGTTTACGGTAATGGATGTGAGAAAATAGCAGCAACTGTGTGTGTGTTTTAGACATGGCGGAGGAATCTCTTGACTCCAAGGAGGTTTTGGAGCGCATGGAGTCCCTGCTGGGAAAGGATGGAGAGCTCCGCAGTCTGGAGGAAGTTCCCCAGATGTTCAGGTGAGATGCTCCCCTCTGATGGTGCAGCCTCCGTTCCTCCTTCTGTCATCAACCCATCTACTCATTTTTGTCTTTTCTTTCTCAGCGTGATGAAAGCTTCTACCACGATGGTCAGCATGAGTGTCTGCCTCAACGTGCTGCTGCAGACGCAATCTCACGATATTCTCCAAAGGTGGGTCTCCTACAGATACAATAAATAATGAGGTTTAGTTCAGGCCCAGGAAAAAGAAGCAGCTCTTCTAGTAGCACCAGCTGGTGGTTAAAACAAGCTTCCCCTTCATCCAGGTTCATCAAAGTGGGAGGCTTCCAGCTGCTCTCCTCCTGGCTCACCCACTCTGAAAGCACCAACAACACCCCGCTGCTGCAGCTCATCCTGCTCACGCTGCAGAAGCTGCCTCTCAAAGTGAACCACCTCACACAGGTAGCGCCTTCAGATTCTCTATCCGGGTTTTGGGGTTTTAGTCACTTTTGGCAACCTTCACCCACTCTGATGTTTTTCCCCAGAACAACGCAGCCAAGTTCGTGAAGCAGCTGAGTAAAAGTGGAGAAACTGAAGGTGAGTTTGAGACTGAAACAGCATGAATGCTGGTTTGAGGCGCAGCTTTAACAGTTTGTAACTCTTTGTTTTTAGATGTGAGGAAGCTGGCAGGTGCCCTGGTAGATGGCTGGCTGGCTACCATCAGCGCCCACTGCGCCTCCAAGCGGAGCAGCAGTAACTCGCCTGGTGGTACGGACCTCCATGGTTTCTCTGTTTCCAGACTGAACTTTCCGCCTTCTAAACACGGTTCCTTTCTTTAGATAAAAAGAGGAAACAAGGGCTGGAGATGGAGGATACCAACCCTACCCCTCCTAAAAAGACCCCTGCACCTCAGCTGGGGGAGAAATCCATCCTAAAGTGGCCGCAGCTGAAGAGGCCGAGGTAAGGCGCTGCGTTCTGTTTGAAATCTGGTGATTTTTTCCTGTCAGGCTGCTGATTCTGGTTCTGATCGCTGTGGGTTTTTCCTCTGTAGCTCCGGCCCCTCAGACGATGCTCCTCCAGAGAAAAGGCACAAACCTCTAAATACTCCCTGGAGCTCCAACGAAGGCATCGAAGCCGAGATAACTCCAGCCCAACGTGAGTTTAAGCACAAGTAACTAGAAACGGTTTTTGGTTTGTTGGTACGGCTGTTTGATACGAGGAGTTTTTGTGTTCATCATGTCAAACCATGTCTGATGCTGTTACAGCGGAGGAGCCCAACACGCCCACAAACAACGGCAAGAAGAAAAAAAAGGTCCAGTGGGCTAAGGAGGAGCAGCTCACACAATTCTTCTATTTTGAATTGGATAGAACAGAGAGAGGTGAGGGATTTAGATGGAGATTTCAATATCACGTGGTCTTAGGAAATTGGATAGACATCCCTTAAAACCCACAGATAAAGAAAATAATCGTAGCAAATTTTTGCGCTAGACTAAATTTGGTTGGCATATGGAGATACTGTAATCCATGTGAGAAAAAATACACATGGAGCAACAAAAATCTGCCTTACTGCTCTCGCATTGCTTTTTGGCTGATCACAAACGATTTAATTCAACAAGTTACAGAAGTAATAATTTGTCCCACAATAATAAATGATCACAAAACAATTCTTCTAAAATTAGATTTTCCACAGAATAAAAATAAAAAGTCTTTCAACTATTGGAAAGTTTAAATTGCTTAACGAATCAACTGGATTAAAGGTTCCTTAATTGTCCAAACAGCGTGTGGAACATCTTCCCCTCTAATCTTTTAGCAATCTATATATATATATATATATATATATATATATATATATATATATACATACAATCTTAATACAATAAATGTTCTGATGAATGCAAATGGTGGATTTTACTCTTATGAGGTCTTTATAGAAAAATATGACTTTGATACTTCTAGAGAAGAGTTTGAAAGGGTGATCAGTTCTATTTCCATCAGTATTGTCTCTTTAGCCCAAAGCATCATAACAGCTACCTCTCTACCTGTATCACTGGGTTCTCCTACTATCGCTGGTATCTCACAGATAGGAGATGTAACAATGTTTTTATCAGGAACCATTTTGTTCTGGTGTCCTGTCAGACCGACATACCCATAGTCGATACCCGTTTATCCCTTTAGTTTATCCCTGTTTATCACTTTAGTTTTGTACGAAAAATACAATTTTAACTACCTTGACAGGCGTGTATCCCTTAAGTCATGTACAAAAAACTGTTTAATTACTTACTTTTATGTGTTTTTTGAAGCATATTATGATCTGACCTTAAATAGTTTTTTTTGTACATGACTAAAGGGATACAGACCCGTCAAGGTTGTTTAAAATGTATTTTTCGTACAAACCTAAAGGGATAAACTAAAGGGATATATGGGACTTACATATGCAAATGCAACTGTGACATCTTGCTGTTGTGTATTGACTATGGGTATGCTGGTCTGACAGAACACAGGTCTATACCCCTATATGTAAGCACCCATAGACTCTGGTGTACAAGAAACTCTGGAACTGGATCTTTCTGCTACCTTATCGATATATAGTTCCTAACAATGTCAAAGTGGTTCTTTTCAAAATTGTGCATCTGTATTACCCTTCAAAAGCAAATATCTGTGCTTTTTTTTCTAATGTGAGTAACAATTGTCCATTTTGTGGATATGAAGGGGACACTATTGAGCATAAATCAACCAAAATAATGAAATTATTTAATCATTTCAATTTACTTGAAACAATTTACTTGTTTGTGTGTATGTTGATGTTTTGTTGAAATAATTATGTTTTTATATTATCTTCCTTCCTATTATGTAATATTTACATGTAATGTTCAACTATTATTGTACTAAATTGTATGTACAAATGTTAATAAAGAAGGTTTGTTACAATAATAAAAATAAAGAAGATATGGCGCTGGGTGGACTCGTCAGTCTGGAAGAAGAAAAACTCTCTTGTTTGTACATGCGCGGTGCGCGAGGTTCTGGTAAATCCGCTCGCAGACGCTCAAAGCTCTGCTTCCACTGCAGGATTTGCTCACGAGGGCCGACTGAATCTCAAACATGTTGGAAATTTCCCCCCGACCTTATGATTCCTGATCAGGAGGTGGTTGTTGGAGGCTAATCCCCCCTCGTTACCCCCTGTATGCTACACGACACAGGCTCTACGCTCATTCATTTTTAAGAAGGACGTATTTTCCATTTTGTTCATTGGTCATAGCGTTGGCCAAGAGGCATGGACATGGTGTGAAAAACAACGGGTTGTTCTCATCAACAATCTTCTGATGTCTCATTCATCGGGGCCAGACTAAATTACACATTTAATCTTGCATTTAGTCTGGTTTATCAGGCTAGTTGTGGGCATAAATCCTGATAGACTGAGCTCACACAGTAAAGAGGACGGGCTGGCAGTGCTTTGCTCCTTTGTGTGTGAGACAGGATGGACAAATTGTTCAAATAAAAGTTTAAACAGGATATTTGGAGATTTTTCATAAACACTCTGTTTATAAAGATTGCCCTGAGAATAGACGGGGAAAAACAAATTCAGACTTTAAACAAAAATAATCGTCTTCAGATGATGGAAAGTACAGCAATCTGCACATAAAGATTGCGTGAGTATTTAGGGGTAATGGAAACATAAAGCCCTTTTGTTTTCTAACAGTAATGTAGGACATGGACACTGCATGTCGTAGTCGTCAATCTGTGGATAAAGATTGCAGGATGGCGGCCCAGCCGTACGTCAAAGCACAAACATGGATCGGTCACTATTTGCTTTTCGGATGACGATTTTCACCTTTGAGGTTTTGGGAACCAGGCAGAGCCTGTAGTAGAGTCCGCTGTGTCGCAGCCATCAGTGTTTTCAAAGAGCCCCATTGGTGGTGAAAGGGGTGATGCACCCTGGCATGGAGGGGGGCGGATCAGCCTGCAGCTCCTCCCCCTGGCTGAGCAGCGGTAGAGCAGTCGTTCTGTCAGAACAGCATACGCTGTCAGATCGGCATACATACATACAACTCACTGAATATTGAACTAATTTTCACTTTTTTTTGCTTTGCTTCCAAGAAACAAATGGTTAAGTGTATTTAAATATTCTTAGTGGGGTTAGGAGTAATAGAATATTCTGATAGAATGTATGCATGTTGCAAAGCACAACCACCCATACATTTTTATTACTATTTACACAAACAAATTTATAGAGGTACCCACACACACTGTGGGTACGGAAGGTATTGAGACCCCTCTTTGTTAGCCATTTGCTGAAATCAATAAAGTTATTTTTATTTCTCCTTAATGTACACTCAGCACCCCATCTTGAAAGAAAAAAACATAAATGAGTCTCTGCCTTTCTTCCTTGCAGATCCTCTCCAGTTCTGTCAGGTTGGATGGTGAGGGTTGGTGGACAGCCATTTTCTGGTCTTTCTAGAGATGCTCAGTTGGCTTTAGGTCAGGGCTCTTGCTGGGCCAGTCAAGAATGGTCACAGAGTTGTTCCCAGTCGACTCCTGTGTTATTTTAGCTGTGTGCTTGGGGTCAATGTTTTGTTAAAAGGTGAACCTTTGGCCCAGTCTGAGGTCCTGAGCTCTCTAGAAGAGGTTTTCTTCCAGGATTTCTCTGTACTCAGCCGCATTATCTTAGCAACCAGTCGTCCTGTCCCTGCGGCAAACACTCCCATACCATGATGCTGCCACCACTATGCTTCACTGTTGCGATTGTATTGGGCATGTGATGAGCAGTGCCTATTTTTCTCCACACATACCTCTGAGAATTTACCCCTAAAAGTTCAATCTTGGTCTTGTCAGACCAGAAAATCTTCTTTCT
>NW_024038583.1:0-25911 GCF_016077235.1 Cyprinodon tularosa | reverse complement strand
GTTTTGATACCAAAATTGTTGAAATCGGTTGAAAACTACGGGACTAGTTAGAGTCAGAAAAATAAAAAGTGAACAACAATAAGTGGGAATGCATAAGCATAAGCCTTAGTTCTATTTTGAAGAATTCAATGCCTTTTAAGACTTTTTAATGACCCGCGGGAACCTTGATATACATATAATATATATATATATACATATTTTTTTTTTCTAATAGGGTTCAAGATTGTCACCAAAGATATAATTCTTAACCTATGCAGGGCAATTAATAGGGGTGCACATAAGTACCGTGCTAAGGATAAAAATAGTAGTACCTTGGAGTGTACCACCCAGTGACAAGCATTTGTACCAGGGGTGTCAAACTGATCCTAGAAAGGGCTGTGTGGCTGCAGGTTTTCATTCCAACCAAACAATAGCACACCTGATTCCATTCATCTCATGAAGTCTTCATGTTCAGATTGGACTCACTAATGAGATGACTAGAGTCTTGTGTGCTATTGCTTGGTTGGAAAGAAAACCTGCAGCCACACAGCCCTTTCTGGAACCATTTTGACATCCCTGAGCCCTTAAAGGTATAATTTTATACCTTTTTCTGAGTGTGTATTTGCTCATGTACCCTTCAGAGAGGATGCATTCTTCCAGTTCTAATAGAATTGAGAAAAAGAAAGGTTTTAAAAACTGTCATCCTGTTATCTATCGATGTTTCACCTTGTCAGGAGATCTTAGGTAAGCAGCTGCAGCAGGGAGAGAAAAGACACAAATCAATTCCCTTTCAGTTTATTCAGACAAATGGCATAAAAACAATTCTTTAATGGTTTCAAGTTATGCTGCATATGACTCAAAATGTCAGTTATCACTGCGGGTGAGAAAACAAGACAACAGGTTGACGACACTGAGGGAGCATTCTGCAGGCCTAGAGCTCTGCTAGAATATACAGCTATTCAGAAATACTCGATGGGATCATGGTGGCTCTTGGAGAGCTGAATATCACTCAACTCTACTTCCCCTCCATTGCACGTCAGTTTCTCCCAGACACGGATGTGAAGATGCTCATCACCCCCAACATGGACCTGAGAAAGATAAAAACTAACAGTTAGTACTGTACTCACTTGAGCACACTTTTATTCACGAAAAATGTTATTACAAAGCGGTTACTGCTTGACCTTCCTTTAGATTGTCGGAACAAAATGCACTGTAATAATTAGCATTTTGTCATACATTTTTGTTTCAACAGTCTCCATGTTAAAGTATGGAGGTGGAAGTGTCATGCCCTGCTTCCCTGTCCCTGTTTTTTACAGGGATGGGGAAGATAACTGGAATTTACAAAAAATTCTGGCAGGATGAAGATAGCAAACATACAGAAAGGGATAAAATTGAATAATTTAGATTAAAGCATGTTTTGTTGGAAAGTCCCAGTCAAAGTTCAGACCTTAGTTAGGATTCTGTGAAAAGAACTGAAAATTAATGTTTTCAGTTCAGTAAACCAGTCGATGAGATTCTTGGCCTTTTTGGAAAAGGACGAACAATTTGAAACCATTATAGAATAAAAATAGACACAGTTGTTTTCTTTTTTTTTTGTTCTTAATGTATATCATCTAAAAAAAAAAAAAAAAAAAAAAAAAAAAAAAAAAAAAACTCAATCACACAAAAACAAAGGTGGTGTAATAGTTGTAGATCTACTTGAACATTATTTTGAACAATTTGAACTTCTTAAGTTCAGTTTTTATACTTGGATTGATTGATTTCTTACAACTACAAGATAAAACAGTAACTAAAGTTGATTAATCTGGGTGTGTACAGTTTAATAACATTATCCTTTGAAAGTTTGTGTTTTTTCCGAGTTTATTTTCCAATAACCTAGCTTTAATTAAACCTTATTAAACCTCGAAACAGAAGTATTGCGATAAAATCTTACATAAGAGATTGTCGTTTTAAAATACTAAATACAGGTTTCCAGGATGATTCGCCAACTATTCAGCCTTATAACCAATATCTACCTTTATAAAGTAGTTGGTCCCAGCAACAACCTGACTCTTGTAGCTCTTGGCGGTGAAGACGTCATAGTTCTTTCCTGCTTTCTGCTCCACATGAGTTTTCACCTGAAAAACAGAGAAACGGGGAAAAGTCAGACGGAAACGATTTCTGCCTTGAATTCTTGGTCTTTTTAGACAAATGCGAGTTATTTTCTTACTTTATCACAAATCTGCTGAATGTTCTCATCGGCCTCCATAACTTCAGAGGTGCCTCCACACATCATAGTTGGAATAACTCTGAAAGGTTCCATACTGTAGGTAAGCGAAAATAGAGCCAAAATGCAAGAACGTAATGTCTATGAGGCTTTTAAGTTGAGTCAGTAAATCACATGATTCAACAATGCGGAGCGTACCATCATTAAAGATCGGAGGGGGTGTTTTTATTGTGGTTGATACTCTAATTGGGATATAGAAAATAAAATAATTTTGAAACATGCTGTAGTTCACAAATGAAAATAATAAATCACATTCACAGCTTATTTATTCAAGCTTTCTACTTAAAGGGGCAAGTTCTCTACCTTCTCACATTCCTCCCCCCTTTCCCTCTTGAAGTTGAGTCCAAGGAACGGCTGCTAGTGATAGACAGCTGGATGAATTTGGGACACAGCCAAGTGGTAACAGTGGAAAAGCAAGTTTTGAAACAAACCTCAGTCATGAAGATACCAAACACCTCCCTCTGTTCTCATTCCTCTTTTCCAACACGATATTTTAAAGTGCTGTTTGGCCCAAATAATAAGCTTTTACCAGTAATTCAGCAGCCACTGCAATGATTAAATATATTAAATTGAAAGAAAATTATATAATCACTTTTAATAAAAACAATATTATCAACTTTCACAAAAGATTTCAGTTGAACAGATACTTTTAGATGGTGCATGTATGTTTAACCAGGGAAACCTCTGATCCAGGCTTCCAGAAGGGGCTTTGGACATTGTCATTACCCGATCCGTACCATCAGCTCATTTGCGCGTGCGCAAACAGAATAACTTCCGGTGGCAATATTTCCTTTTTCTTACTTTTTTATTCTTTTGTATTTTTTAGAGGCATGTTTTTTTTTTTTGTATATCTTTGTATTTTCGTCAATATTGCATTTTCTAAAAATAAAAAAACTGAAATACATAAAAAAGTTCACTCGCCTTGTGATAGTTACTTTGACTGCTCTGTGCATGCGCAAATATACGTCACACAGCGTATATATTTAAATTTGTTTAAATATTTGATTTACTCTGTACTTAACTATGCACTCCAGCAGTACTGATCCCACAATGGATTAATTTGCTACCTTTCGTGACCTGCAGTTTTTCATTGATAAGGGAACATTTCCTGAAAATTTGGATTTTTATTCCAGAAAAATGACGTCAAGCAATACAATGGATTGAATTTAAAAAGCATCCATTTCTTCCAGAAAAGTCTTCAATATTGTCTTTACGATGTAGTTTAGTATTCTTTAATTATTTAAGGATATAAATAAAGTTTTTTCAGTACCGTAATTACATTATTTTTTGGCGACCCGGAAGTTATTCTGTTCGCGCAGGCGCAAATGAGCTGATGGTACGGATCGTGCTACCGGTACGGATCGGGTAGCGACAGACACCACTTATTTAAAGCACTCTAGGTCAGGCTGGTTGTTGATCAGACATTCTGATCATCAGCTCTCATGTCCATACTAAACAAGCATCTTAAGAGGATGATGGTGCCAGGTGATTGAACTGTAAAGCTAAGATTTGTTTGGTTTAACAACTAATAGTCTTCCACCTTAGGTATGTCTTTTTATATTGTATTGGTTTCTTTTTAACTGATGGTCTAAACACTAGTAAGTAAGATGTAGAAAGTTTTTATGATCTGTCTTCCACGCTTTGTGACAAACGCAAAATAGGACCTCTGGTTTTCTAAAAACATTCAAGTGCACAATTAAGTTGTCCTACTAACGGATTTCATTTTACTCCACAACTTTGTCTGTGGCTTTTTTTTCTTTTTGTCTTCATGTTGCAGATTGCTATAATTTTTTGGCCGATGACTAAAGAACAGCATGGAATACTGCAATAATGACCCTGACTGCATAAGTCAGGTAAACTCTACCAATTTCTATTGTGTTTGCAGTAAGAAGTGGAAGTGCAATATATATCCTTTTGATTTAAATGGAGGCTTAATGTGAGTCACTGGACGAGTACTTAAATCAGTTAAAGGTAATGATCTGGGTTTCTTTTAGTTTCATTTCATTCAACATAATTGGAAACATGATTGTGCTTTTTGATTAGCTACACATTCCAATAGGAATTAAGCTACAATATGAACATTAAAATTTAAGCTCACAACTAGGCCTGTGTGAATAGTGATATATGGACTTAAAAAGAACCCTGATGAAGCTGCAGATTTAGTTTGTTCTATGCAGTAGATGAAAAATGTTTAAAAACCCCAACTGCAGAGACACAGGTCTGCATTTAGAGGAATATTATGAGTCATGCTGCATGCAAAAAAATGAGGAACATACATGTGACTAATAGCAGAAATCAGGGTATACAAACTGCTTACAAATGATTATTTTAATTGATGAAACATGTGATTTGCATGATTTACTGAGGAGTAAACAATTTACACAAGAGCAGCTGTTATATGATATCAACATATGAGGTGCACTTTGTATGCTGGATATTGACTATTTGCTTTCTTCACTGCCGTCCGCATGATCTCGGATCTTCACTGTGAGCCTTAGAAGTACTCAATGGGGTCATGGTGGCTCTTGGAGACCTGCATGTCGGTCATCTAAGCATCGTCTCCGTAACACGGGAGTTTTCTCCAAACACGGAGGTGAATGTGATCTTCTCCACCGATGTGGACCTGAAACGACACCACATACCATATGGTTACCAGCTATTAATTACTGCCGCATACATCAGTGCTTTCCAGAAGTATTGAAGTACCATTTGAACTTTTCATATTATATTCTTCATATTCATATCATATTCTTTTTAATCATTTTTATTTCTGTCAGAATAAAATAAAATAATAAAAGAGTATAGTAAGCACATACTCTGAGACCAATAAATACAATCCATTATAACTTTGTTTCTTTAGCAGCCAACTAACCCCTTGCTCACACTGGCTCCGGTGCAGTTACCGAGCCGACGGAGACCGCAACTCCCGCACACCCCCTCTCACACCACCCTTTTGACTACGGTGCGGTGCGGCTCTGCGGCTCCGGTAACAGGTCCGGAGATTTAACAGAAGTTCACTTGAGTTCACGTAACTTCATGCGATAACACGGCCCAAATAAAGGATTTTTGCGAGAGCTTGTTGCGGAGGGCTCCGGCACGCCGCAAGGATAGCTTTTTTGCGGAATTTTCCTGCAGCGCCGGAGTGTCTCGGTAACCGCAGCCGGACAGCTCAGCAGCCGGTGAGAGAGGTTTACGTCTTTTTAATGACTTGGAATCACTGCGGCGCCGCACCCACCGCACCGCAACGGTAAGACCGGAGTCGGTGTGAGCCTGGGGTAACAAACTTGCACAGTCCATCTGCAAATCTCAGGAGGACACAAAGTGGCTCTGTGAAGGGGTTCCGGTCAGGGGAGGCCAAAGGTCAACTTACTTTCTGACTTGCAACAAAATTGAAAAAGCAAATAATTCTTAACACACAATCTGTGAAACTATGAAAATTTGTGGTGGCAGCATTATGATGTGGGTACACTTTTCTTTAGGAGAGAAAGATAAGTTTTTTAGAGTTGTTGGGATGATAAAGCGGGCTTCCCTAGTCACAGTGACGTGTCATGGCTCTACAGTCTGTGATGAACCTTAATGAAGCATAGGAAACAGAATCCAACATTTGAAGACGTGAAGAAGTAGCATTCTTATAAAAAACGTGACCATAATCAAAGACCGACAGAGACAAGGCGCTTTTTTTACTCCAAAAGAAAAACCTGTCTTATTAAAAATTTCTTAACAAGTTTATCAATAAAAGGTTTGAAGGTAAGGAAGTCATCAATTACATTTCCAAGGTATTTATTTTCATGTACCACCTCAAACACATTCCCCTCCAGAGTGGAATGTGCTTATGAGGATGGGCCTTCAGGTACTTTATGGTATCAGTGCTCCATCTACAGGTTGCTCAAGTGCAAACAGAATTGACAAAGAAGAGTCAGGTATTTTTATATTTATTTTTTTCATTGGGCAAACGTCAAATTACTTCTGATTCAAGCCTTTTGTGATTCGCAGGTTGCCAAATATGTACAGCCATGTTTTTATCTATGAATTATCAAGGACCTTCTAAAGTGTTTTCGTTTTATCTGTGTTGTATTTCTTTTTGTGCACTCTGAGCCGACTAACTTTAACATCTCATAATGGTCCAATAATGATGATAGAGATTATAGATTCTTGCTACAATGCCTTAATTCGATTTAGAATGAACCTCTGTATCATGATCTACCATCAGGTGTCACTGTTAGTTTTCATAGCGAAACTACAAAGAGTTGATCATTAAGGGCCTTAAAATGCCCCTTAACTTAACCTTTACTGTTGTTGGTGTGTCTCTAAGTAAAAGTCAGAAAGTCCAGAAATTTGCAGAATTTCAACAAATATTTCAGCAAACTAAAAGAAGTTGAACCTCACAAGCATTAAAGTTGTGAGACTGCTGGAAATATAAGCAGGCTTTTAAAGGATAGAGGAGACTGGGATGGTTTTATATACAGGTGCTGGTCATAAAATTAGAATATCATGAAAAAGTAGATTGATTTCAGTAATTCCATTTAAAAAGTGAAACTTGTATATTATATTCATACATTACATACAAACTCATATATTTCAGATGTTTATTTTGTTTAATTTTGATGATTACAAATGACAACAAATGAAAATCTCAAATTCATCATATCAGAAAATTAGAATATTACTGAAGACCAATAAAAACAAAGGATTTATAGAAATGTTGGCCAACTGAAAAGTATGAACATGAAAAGTATGAGCATGTACAGCACTCAGTATTTAGTTGGGCCTCCTTTGGCCTGTATTACTGCAGCAATGCGACGTGGCATGGAGTCGATCAGTCTGTGGCACTGCTCAGGTGTTATGATAGCCCAGGTTGCTCTAATAGTGGCTTTTAGCTCTTCTGAATTGTTGGGTCTGGTGTATTGCATCTTCTTCTTCACAATACCCCATAGATTTTCTATGGGGTTAAGGTCAGGAGAGTTTGCTGGCCAATTAAGAACAGGGATACCATGGTCCTTCAACCAGGTACTGGTAGCTTTGGCACTGTGTGCAGGTGCCAAGTCCTGTTGGAAAATGATATCTGCATCTCCAAAAAGTTGGTCAGCTGCAGGAAGCATGAAGTGCTCTAAAACTTCCTGGTATGTGGCTGCGTTGACCCTGGACCTCAGAAAACACAATGGACCAACACCAGCAGATGACATGGCACCCCAAACCATCACTGACTGTGGAGACTTTACACTGGACTTCAAGCAACGTGGATGAAGTGCCTCTCTTCTTTTCCTCCAGACTCTGGGACCTTGATTTCCAAAGGAAATGCAAAATTTACTTTCATCAGAGAACATGACTTTGGACCACTCACCAGCAGTCCAGTCCTGTTTCTCTTTAGCCCAGGCAAGACGCTTCTGACGCTGTCTGTGGTTCAAGAGTGGCTTGACACAAGGAATGCGACAGCAGAAACCCATGTCTTTCATACGTCTGTGTGTGGTGGTTCTTGAAGCACTCACTCCAGCTGCAGTCCACTCTTTGTGAATCTCCCCCACATTTTTGAATGGGTTTTGTTTCACAATCCTCTCCAGGGTGCGGTTATCTCTCTTGCTTGTACACTTTTTTCGACCACATCTTTTCCTTCCCTTCGCCTCTCTATTAATGTGCTTGGACACTGAGCTCTGTGAACAGCCAGCCTCTTTAGCGATGACCGTTTGTGTCTTGCCCTCCTTGTGCAAGGTGTCGATGGTCGTCTTTTGGACAACTGTCAAGTCAGCAGTCTTCCCCATGATTGTGTAGCCTATAGAACTAGACTGAAAGACCATTTAAAGGCTTTTGCAGGTGGTTTGAGTTAATTAGCTGATTAGAGTGTGGCACCAGGGGCCATCAATTTTGAACCTTTTCACAATATTCTAATTTTCTGATATGATGAATTTGAGATTTTCATTTGTTGTCATTTGTAATCATCAAAATTAAACAAAATAAACATCTGAAATATATGAGTTTGTATGTAATGTATGAATATAATATACAAGTTTCACTTTTTAAATGGAATTACTGAAATCAATCTACTTTTTCATGATATTCTAATTTTATGACCAGCACCTGTATATATATATATATATATATATATATATATATATATATATATATATATATATATATATATATATATATATACTTTTTGCATATCTAAATCCCCTTATTTTTGAGATACATGTCTCAGATATTTATACATTATGTTTTTCTTTCTGGCAGACCCAGTGACCACTTGGAAAGACAAGTTGGCAACCGAGGAAGAACGGTGACAGCGAGGAAAGACTGCTGACATCTGAGAAAGACCAGAGCTGGGGTGTGGCGGCTTGGCAGGCCAACCACACTCTCCGTGAGGAGAAAACCCAAACAACCACTATGGAAAGGTATATTACCAGATACCCCCGGGGCCGAGTGAGAGCGGGGGAGGATGATCGACCCAAAGGGCAGAACAACGTTATGACCACCATCAACGGACAAACGACTACGGAACAGCCAAGCGATTTATCCCGGGTCTGTAGATGTGGGAAGAAATGCAAAAATGAGAAAGGGCTGAAGATACATCAGACAAAGATGAAGTGCTTACAACCTAAAAGTAATGTGCAACGCACAGGGAAACCTGGTGAGACGGAGGAGAGGCCGGGGCAGGACACAAACCACAGTCTCCAGAATCTCCAGGCACATGACGAGGAGGGAAGCAGGAGCAGCATCGCTGATGTGACGGAGGCAGCAAGGCAACAGAGTGAGAGTGAAGAACTACCTTCCTGATGACTGGCTGATCGCAGAGGGGTGCTTCATCCCTAAGGAGGAGAACTCCTCAGGGATCAAGCAGTTTCGCACCATCTCACTGCTCAATGTGGAAGCTAAGATCTTCCTGGGGATCCTGGCAAAGAGGTTGACCACCTTTATGTTGGAGAACGGGTACATGGACACTGCGGTACAAAAAGGGGGCATTCCAGGGATATCTGGCTGCCTTGAACATACCAGCGTTATCTCCAAAATCATTGAGGACGCGAAGAAAAACCATGGCAACCTGGCAGTACTGTGGTTGGATCTGTCAAATGCTTATGGAACAATACCCCACAAGCTAGTGGAGCTGACGCTGAAGACCTACCATATACCTAAGCGATTTCAGGCACTTCTGCAATACTACTTCGACGGATTCAACATGCGTTTCACCTGTAGGGAGTTTACCACCAACTGGCAGAGACTGGAAGTGGGCATTGTCACAGGCTGAACGATTTCAGTGATCCTTTTTTCCGCAGCGATGAACCTTCTCATCAAATCAGCAGAGAAGTTGCGTCGAGGTGCAGTACTTGCAAGTGGAGTCCAGATGCTGCCCATTCGAGCATTTATGGACGATCTCACCATAACAGCAAGATCAGTACCAGAAGGAAGATGGATTCTGGAGGACTTGGTTGAGATCACAAATTGGGCAAGGATGGAGTTCAAACTAGAAAAATCTAGAAGCCTGGTTCTGAAGAAGGGGCTCGTTCAGGATCGGTATCACTTCAAAATTGGAGAGAACACGATCCCAACTGTCCAAGAAAAGCCTGTGAAGTGCTTGGGAAACTGGTACAGGGCGGACCTCAATGACAGGCAGAGTGTGAAGGAGCTGCTTAGCCAGGCAGAAACTTGGATGACATCTCTCGAGAAGAGCAGCCTCCCGGGCAAGTACAAAGCCTGGGGTTAACAACATGGGGTTCTCCCCAGACTGCTCTGGCCTCTCCTGGTTTATGAGGTACCTGTCTCCACTGTTGAGGGACTGGAGAGGAAGCTGAACACCTACCTGAGGAGATGGTTGGGCATCCCAAAAAGCTTTTGCTCCATTGGCCTGTACAGCACAGGCAGCAAGCTACAGCTGCCAATAACATCAGTGGTGGAAGAGTACAAGGCGACAAAAACACGCCAGGCCATGATGCTGTGAGACAGTAAAGACGAGAGAGTACGTCAGGCAGACATCGTCATCTGGACAGGCCGAAAGTGGTCAGCCAGCAGAGCATTGAAGGAGGCCGAGGACAGACTGAATCACGCAGACATTGTCGGGTCGGTAGCCCAGGGAAGGCTGGGTTTAGGTTGCTTCACCAGAACAAGCTGGAACAAAGCGGACCCAAGGGAGAGGCGAGGCTTGGTGCAGAAAGAGGTCAGAAGGGTGGAGGAGGAAAGCCGGCATGTCAAGGCTGTAGCCATGAACAAACAAGGCAGCTGGACTAGATGGGAGAGTGCGAGAGCTCTTACTTGGCAGGACATCTGGAGCATGGAAGTTCCTTTTATGCTCTGTTTATGACGTCCTACCTACTCCCTCAAACCTCCACACCTGGGGAATGGTCGAGAGCCCAAGCTGCAAGCTCTGTGGAAGGACAGCTAACCTTGAGCACGTCCTCTCTTCATGTCACTCAAGCTTAGCAGATGGCAAGTTCCGGTGGCGTCATGACCAGATCCTTGCTCAATTGGCCGACGGCATAGAGCAGGCAAGGAAAAGGGCAAGACAGCTGTCCAAAGGGCCTTGTTTCATACATTTTACCAGGGCAGGAGAAAGTGGAGTAGTAGGAGGGAAGAGCAAGGGGGTCCTGGCCACGGCAAATGACTGGGAGATGCGGGCAGACCTAAAAAAGCAGCTCAAATTCCCTGAGGAGATAGCCCACACTAGCCTGAGACCAGACATTGTTCTATGGTCTAAAGGTACCAAGCAGGTGGTGCTCATCGAGCTGACTATCCCCTGGGAAGAGAGGATGGAGGAGGCCTATGAGCGTAAGCTCAATAAATACCAAGCCCTCATCCTAGAGAGCCAGCAAAATGGATGGAAGACCTGGAATCTCCCAGTGGAGGTAGGCTGCAGAGGCTTTGCTGGACGGTCGCTCTGGAGAGCCCTTGGACTGCTGGGGATTGAAGGGCTGGCCAGGAAGCGGCTTGTAGCCAACGTCACCAAGCTGGCGGAGGAGGCATCTCGCTGGATTTGGATGCAGCGCGAGGTGCGCTGGCAGAACCGAAGCACTGAGTGAACGAAGAACTGGATGAGGAGTTGGGTGGCGTTCGGTAGGGGTGGGTCCAGGACGCTGGATTTGCCGTTGAGCCCCTCCGAGGTGTCATGGGCTTAAATCAACGAAACACCAGTGAAGGGGGGTGCCCATTTGACAACCTTCTGAGCCTACCCAACTCCGATTCCAGTCACAGAGACCTAGTGGTGCCTTGAGGGAAGGAAAGAGAGAGAGAGAGAGCAATGCCACTGGCCCACAGATGGTGCAGGGGCAAGTACCTGTAAAATTGGGCCAGTTGCGATATCCCTTATCGTATTTTTCATATTCCTACTACATATTAATTCATATTGATAAAACCTTTGGATGTTTGTCACATGCATGACAGATTAATGTCAAAGGCACATGAAAACGACTTTGCTACGACCTCCCCCAACTCATGTAGCACTGGGTTGAGTTATAAAGGTAAAACAAAAGGAGCAAAAACAGAGGTCATACTGTAGATTACATTTTACAAGTTTATTAGAGAAATATATCAACCCAGAACACTGCCACTTTATGAGTGTGAATCACTGGATGGACCTCACCATGGAGATTAATCACAAAATAAAGTAAATGTAGTGAAGAACTAACCCTGCAGATCACCCACAATGTAACGTTAATCTCAGTAAGACATGATCTTTTTTACTAATGTTGGTCTCTAAAATAAAAAACATTTAAAATGTGTTTCAATTTCTAGTTGTGAGAAAATATGCTAAAGCATTAGGAGCAGAAATCCTTACGCATGAAGATACATTTAAATAGATTTTTAAAAGCCATCCAATATCACTTCTTTTCATTTAGGTTGAGGGTCTAAATGTAGAGATGAGGAGGTAGGGATGAGTATTTGCTGATTTAATGGCAAACGGAAACAAAATCCAAGAACACAATGCAGAAAACAAAAAAACAGGACACAGAGGAAAACACACATGAAGAGCCAAGTAACGACAAGAAACCAGCAATGATGAACTGCAGGTGTATCTATGGGGAACAGAACGATGAATGGGCTAATGAGCTGAATATGGAGCAGGTGTGGATAGAAGTAATTAGAAGGGAGCTAGGGGAAAAGAGAGTAACTCAAAAAATGCAACACAGCTTAAATAGAACACAGAATGGAAAATAAACTGAACAAAACAGAATGACATAGATAACTCAAAACTCAAAGGGGAGAACATAACAGTTATATCTCTAAAATGACATATAAGCTAACATGTCCTGTCCTTAAAATGCACCATATTTATACCATGTTAATGATTGTAAAGCTTTAAGAAAGAAATCTAATGGGATTTAATCTGATCAAAGGACTTTATGTTAACTCCAGTCTCCTTTGGCCGGCCCAAGCCTCCATTGGGTCCTGTCATGGTGGGATTTAGATTACTAGCCCACATGCAGAACACACACGGAGTCAGAGGAAAAGTTTAACTGTTTATTAAAGAACACAAAGTTATATAACTGATGCTGGAAACAGATCCGGGACTGGTCACACAGGGTTCTCTGCAGAGAGGGACAGTTGGATTAGCCAGGAAGCTAATGATCCTTTATCTGAGATGAAGTGCAGATCTGTACCTGTTCTGTGGTTCAGGCCGAGCGGCAGAGGGAGGGAACCAGAAGGGTCCAGAGACTGAGGGCGGCAGAGGACTAGGCAGCAGCAGGGCTTGACTTCAGACTAGATGGTGTTCAGATCTTGAGTTTCTCCAAGCTCTCTTCTAGAGAGCCGGCAGGCAGGTTCAGACAGTTTAATCTTCAGATGTGTTTCTGAAAGCAGGCAGGCAGGATTCTGTTGAGAAGCTCTTCTTGAGCTCCAGGTTTCAGTCAAGTTCTTCCTAGGAAGCAGAGAGGACAAAAACTGGTTAGGTTCAGATTCAGGCTTTCAGAGGAGTCAGGGAATCAGACAGGTTGGTTGGCTCAGGTCTAGCTGTTACCATTACTGGCTAACACTCTGGCACTGGAGTGTTGTTGTTGTTTCTTGTTTAATGGCGGTTGACAAGCAACTTATTGGTGTGCATTACCGCCACCTACTGGTAAGGAGTGTGGATCAGGAAGCAACTTAAAAAAAAAAAAAAACCCAACTAAATCCTTTCTATCAGTTTAGTTTTCTTAAGAAATCTTAATAAATGACATAAATATTCAGAAGAGGAGCAATATCCCAACATATCTGATATTTTTAACTGTAACTTATTCTTTAGAAGTCGATATTCTAATTTCCTTCTCTCCTCAGAGTACTTTGGACAAAACAACAAAACATGTTCTACTGTCTCTTCTTAAAAACAAAATTCACAATTTCCTGATGGATGTCTTCCCATTATAAATAATGTACTGTTTAAGCCTGTATGACCAAAACGTAACCTGGATATGATATTATCTTCTTTTCTACTTATTCTTGTTCCCCTCATTACCCCAACTTTCCTTTGAATGCTATAAAGCCATCTACCAGTTCTTTCCTCCTCCCACTGCTTCTGCCATCTTTCCTTAACTTTTTGTTTTATAATAGATTTTATCTCCTCTTTACTAAATGGAATCATTATCTCAATGCAACTGTTTTTTGAAGCTTGTTTTGCATATCTGTCTGCCAATTCATTACCTATTACTCCTATATGAGATGGAACCCATGTAAAAATGACAATTAATCCCATGGTTTGAATTCTATAAAGTATTAACTGAATCTCCAATAGAAGGTCTGGTCTACTATTGGAATGATTATTTTTAATTGAATATAACGATGAGCTTGAATCAGAGCAAATTAAACTTCTTAAAGGACGAACATCTTCAATCCAACTCAAAGCCAAAATACTTCCCATCATTTCCCCTGTAAACACTGATACGTCATCAGAAATCCTCTTACATTTTTTTTATATTAAATTCTGGGACGATAAATGACACCCCATTGTTGTTACTTAGGCTTTTAGATGCATCTGTATACACTTGAACATAACCAAAATATTTATTTTCTATATATGATTGGACTGAGCAAGATTCTGAAAAATTTCCTTTTTCCCTCTTCTTCAACAATGATAAGTGCACAATGGTTTCATTAAATAGAGATGGATGAACCAGTGACAGAGGAACTGTATCACTCATTTTTATGGATGATAACTGAAAATTTTTAACATCACTTTGTATCTCCCAACCAAAGGATTTTAAAGTCTTTTTCCCTTTTTCCCAACTAGGTTTTAAAATTTCTTGACATGGATGGTTTTTATAATGACCCTTTAAATAACTCCAGTAAGATAATCTTAACTGTAATCTTCTAAGGTGGCACTGGAGTGTAGTCCTGCTGCTGCTTATATGCTGATCTCCTGATGAGCAGATGAGAAACAGCTGGTGAAGTCAGTTCCAGCTTCAGGAGACCCAGAACGCCCTCTGGAGGAGAAAGGCAGACAGAACCCAGAAACCGACTGAAAAACAAATCCCCAGGAAGGGATCCTTGGCGCCCTCTGGTGGGCAAGCCTCCGGATCCCAACAGGTCCTAAGCAAAAATTGATATGGTGCCCCTCTGAATCAGCCCATAATATTGAAAGCTGCGATCAACAGTCAGATGATTTTACCATTTACAAACCTACCTTAAACTCTTCACAGCACTGGCAATGCTTTCTACAGTTTACTATATGTTTATGTCATTTTAGCATGTCATTTGTTTATAGTAGAGGTATCATATGATGTTTGTCTACTTTTGTTTCTAGAATACTCCCCCAGGAATGTGCCAAAATGATCATCAATGCAACAACGAAATGAATAAAAAGATTTGATTAAAAAAAAACATTAATTAAATTAAACAAAAAAAAGGTCGTAGCAAAAAAACAATAAAACATCAAGCACAAAACTAAATAATATAAATAAATAGTTTTTTTTTTGTTTGGAATAATGTTTTGCATATATTAGAAATTATGCAATAATTCAGTTCTAAAAATAAGCTGCTTTTGCTCAGATAACAGTAGCGAAATTATAATTTATGCAAACAAGTGTTTATTGTTTACTTAGTCTGGGGGGGCTTTCTAGTGGCCTATAGCAGCCATTTAGTTTGCATCGCTTTGGGCTGACCTGAAAAAAAAAAAATGATTTGAGTGGAATGGAGAGAATCTGCTGAGCAAGTGTAAAAGAAAATCTGCTCCCAGAGAAATTCTGTTTTGAAAGACTTCCTAAGCCAATTCATTGTGTAAAACAGAAAAGGACAGCTTTGTATTCTAAATTTGGTCAGCTGGCCTAGATTCGATGTAACGTCTGTAAGCTTTTGCATAAAATAAGGTTTTCATCATGACAATAAAAAGCTGAAAATGCCTAAACAGTTGTTTATTCGGGCCAAATGTAACTGGAGCAGGTCCATTCAAAATGAGAACATGGTATTTTAATTTACAGAGGAAGCTTTGCTCTTTTGCTGCATATTACAAGCTAGAAGCCAGTGTTTACAGTGAACCACGTCCTTTTTGCCTAGTTAGTGACAGATCCAACTGCGATCAAGTACTACATGCCATTTTCTTTTTATTTACAGTATTACACTGTTCAAACTTCATCACACACTATAGTATTCGTCCGTCTAGTTTTACATAAACTTCAAAAACAAACTATTCTTAAAAAAAACAGACTGCATGAGGTATGCAATGTGAATGTTCCTCTGTCTTGTCAGCTCATTGGATACTACCATAACTTGATGCATTTAATCTAGTTGTAAATGTATATGTAATATATATATATATATTAGGGAATATATAATATATATCATTTTAAGGTATGCTTTCAGAAGCTGCACAAAAAGGATGACAGTATTTAGAGGGTAACTGTTTCAATATACATTTTAGAACGAAGGGATGTAGTATAGTATTTTAAGGGGAAAAAAAACAAACCTTAAAATAATAAGAATCATTATCATCCATTTATATGGGCTGCATTGTGGCATCTTCCTGAATGGAGTTTGCATGTACTCCCTGTGTATGCATGAGTTCTTTCCAGGTACTCCGGCTTCCTCCCACAGTCCAACAACATGGCTGGCATCTTTAAATTGTCCTTACAGTAGGTGTGATGGTGTGTGTGCATGGTTGTGTCCCCTTTGTTGCTTGCAATGGACTGTCAACCTGTCCAGGGTGTACACCACCATAGTTCAAGATTGTCACCAAAGATATAATTCTTAACTTATGCAGGGTAATTGATAGGGGTGCACATAAGTACCCAGTGCTGAGGATAAAAATAGTAGTAAAATTATACCTTAAAGGTATAATTTTATACTTTTTTCTGAGTGTGTATTTGCTCATGTACCCTTCAGAGAGGATGCATTCTTCCAGTTGTTCTAATAGAATTGAGAAATTTAAAAACTGTCATCCTGTTATCTATCGATGTTTCACCTTGTCAGATCTTAGGTAAGCAGCCGCAGCAGGAAGAGAAAAGACACAAATCAATTCCCTTTCAGCTTATTCAGACAAAGGGTATAAAAACAATTCTTTAATGGTTTCAAGTTATGCTGCATGAGACTCAAAATGTCAGTTATCACTGCGGGCGAGAAAACAAAACAACAGGTTGACGACACTGAGGGAGCATTCTGCAGGCCTAGAGCTCTGCTAGAATATACAGCTGTTCAGAAATACTCGATGGGATCATGGTGGCTCTTGGAGAGCTGAATATCACTCAACTCTACTTCCCCTCCATTGCACGGCAGTTTCTGCCAGACACGGATGTGAAGATGCTCATCACCCCCAACATGGACCTGAGAAAGATAAAAACTAACAGTTAGTACTGTACTCACTTGATTCACGGAATATGTTATTACAAAGGGGTTACTGCTTGACCTTCTTTTAGATTGTCGGAACAAAATTCACTGTAATAATTAGCATTTTGTTATACATTCTTGTTTCGCCAGTCTCCATGTTAAAGTATGGAGGTGGAAGTATCATGCTAAGCTTCCCAGTCCCTGCTTTTTACAGCGATGGGGGTAGCTAATTGGAGTTTACTAAAAATTCTGGCAGGATGAAGATAGCAAACATACAGAAATGGATAAAATTTCATAATTTAGATTAAAGCATGTTTTGTTGGAAAGTCCCAGTCAAAGTTCAGACCTTAGTTAGGATTCTGTGAAAAGAACTAAAAATTAACGTCAAGATACAATCCAGTCTATGAGATTCTTGGCATTTTGGAAAAGGACAAACAATTTGAAATAAATAAATTACCATTATAGAATAAAAAATAGACAGTTATTTTCTTTTTATTTGTTCTTAATGTATATCATCTTTTAAAAAATAACCACAAACACACAAAAACAAAGGTGGTTTAATAGTTGTAGATCTACTTGAACTATCATCATTATTTTGAACAATTTGAACTTCTTTAGTTCAGTTTTTATACTTGGAGTCATTGATTTTTTACAACTACAAGATAAAACAGTAACTACAGTTGACTAATCTGGGTGTGTACTGTTTAATAACATTATCCTTTGAAAGTTTATGTTTTTTCCGAGTTTATTTTCCGATAACCTGACTTTAATTAAACCTCGTCTATAGACAGAAGTATTGCGATAAAGTCTTAGATTAGAGATTGTCGTATTAAACTACTAAATCCGGATTTTTTTCGACCATTAGAACCAAAAACAAAGACCGTTTCATTACTTGGTGCAGATTTCCAGGATGTTTCGCCCACTATTCAGCCTTATAACCAATATCTACCTTTATAAAGTAGTTGGTCCCAGCAACAAGCTGACTCTTGTAGCTCTTGGCGGTGAAGACGTCATAGTTCTTTCCTGCTTTCTGCTCCACATGAGGTTTCACCTGAAAAACGGATAAACGGGAGAAAGTCGGACCGAAACAATTTCTGCCTTTATTTCTTGGTGTTTTTAGACAGATGCGAGTTATTTTCTTACTTTATCACAAATCTGCTGAACGTTCCCATCGGCCTCCTTTACTTCTGAGGTGCCTCCACACATCGGCATCGTAGCAAGTCTTAAATGTCCCGAAGGTAAGCGAAAAATGAGCCAAAATGCAAGAATGTAATGTCTATGAGGCGTTTAAGTTGAGTCAGTAAATCACATGATTCAACAATATGGAGCGTACCATCATTAAACATCGGAGGGGGTGTTGTTTTTGTGGTTGATACTCTAATTGGGATATAGAAAATAAAAAAAAAATCAAACATGCTGTAGTTCATGAATGAAAATAATAAATCCATTCACGGCTTATTGATTAAAGCTTTCTACTCTTTCTTAAAGGGGCAAATTCTCTACCTTCTCACATTCCTCCCCCCCTTTTCCCTCTTGAAGTTGCGTCCAAGGAGCGGCTGCTAGTGACAGACAGCTGGATGAATTTGGGACACAGACAAGTGGTAACAGTGGAAAAATGGGTTTTGAATCAAAACCTGAGTCATGAAGATACCAAACACCTCCCTCTGTTCTCATTCCTCTTCTCCAACACGATATTTTAAAGTGTCGTTTTGCCCAAATAATACGCTTTTACTAGTAATTCAGCAGCCACTGCAATGATTAAATATATTAAATTGAAAGAAAATTAAATAATCACTTTTAGTAAAACAGTATTTTCAACTTTCACAAAAGATTTCAGTTGAACAGACACTTTTAGTTGGTGCATGTATGTTTAACCAGGGAAACCTCTGATCCAGGCTTTCAGAAGGGGCTTTGGACACCACTGATTTAAAGCACTCTAGGTCAGGCTAGATGTTGATCAGACATTCTGATCATCAGCGCTCATGTCCATACTAAACAAGCATCCTAATAGGATGATGGTGCCAGGGGATTGACCTGTAAAGCTAAGATTTGTTTGGTTTAACAACAAATAGTCTTCCACCTTAGGTTGGTAGGTATGTCTTTTTATATTGTATTGGTTTCTTTTTAACTGATGCTCTAAACACTACTAAGTAAGATGTAGAAAGTTTTTATGATCTGTCTTCCACGCTTTGTGACAAACGCAAAATAGGACTTCTGGTTTTCTAGAAACATTCAAGTGCACAATTAAGTTGTCCTACTAACGGATTTCATTTTACTCCACAACTTTATCTGTGGCTTTTTTTTTCTTTTTGTCTTCATGTTGCAGATTGCTATAATTTTTTGTCCTTAATGCCGATGACTAAAGAACAGCATGGAATACTGCAATAATGACCCTGACTGCATAAGTCAGGTAAACTCTACCAATTTCTATTGTGTTTGCAGTAAGAAGTGGAAGTGCAGTATATCCTTTTTATTTAAATAGAGACTTAATTAGAGTAGCTGGAAGAGTACTTAAATCAGTTAAAGGTATTGAACTGGGTTTATTTTAGTTTTACTTCATTCAACATAATTGGAAACATGATTGTGCTTTTTGATTAGCTACACATTCCAATAGGAATTAAGATAAAATATGAACATTTAAATTGAAGCTAGTGCGACCTTACAACTAGGCCTGTGTGAAAAGTGGTACATGGATTTAAAATCTGAAAGAACCCTGATGAAGCTGCAGATTTAGTTTGTTCTGTGCAGAAGATGGAATTTTTTTAAAAACCCCAACTGCAGAGACACATGTCTGCATTTTGAGGAATATTATGAGTCATGCTGCATGCAAAAAAATGAGGAACATACATGTGACTAATGGCAGAAATCAGGGGATACAAACTGCTTACAAATGATTATTTTAATTGATGAAACATGTGATTTGCATGATTTACTGAGGAGTAAACAATTTACACAAGACCAGCTGTTATATTATATCAACATATGAGGTGCACTTTGTATGCTGGATATTGACTATTTGCTTTCTTCACTGCCGTCCGCCTGATCTCGGATCTTCACTGTGAGCCTTAGAAGTACTCAATGGGGTCATGGTGGCTCTTGGAGACCTGCATGTCGGTCAGCTCAGCATCGCCTCCGTAACACGGAAGTTTTCTCCAAACACGGAGGTGAATGTGATCTTCTCCACCGATGTGGACCTGAATCGACCCCACATACCATATTGTTACCAGCTATTAATTACTGCTGCATACATCAGTGCTTTCCAGAAGTATTGAAGTACCATTTGAACTTTTCATATTATATTCTTCATATTCATATCATATTCTTTTTAATCATTTTTATTTCTGTCAGAATAAAATAAAATAATAAAAGAGTATAGTAAGCACATACTCTGAGACCAATAAATACAATCCATTATAACTTTGTTTCTTTAGCAGCCAACTAACAAACTTGCACAGTCCATCTGCAAATCTCAGGAGGACACAAAGTGGCTCTGTGAAGGGGTTCCGGTCAGGGGAGGCCAAAGGTCAACCTTCTGACTTGTAACAAAATTGAAAAAGCAAATAACTCTTAATACACAATCTGTGAAACTATGAAAATTGGTGGTGGCAGCATTATGATGTGGGTACACTTTTCTTTAGGAGAGAAAGATAAGTTTTTTAGAGTTGTTGGGATGATAAATAGAATCCACCTGTGTTTAATCAAGTCTCTGTATAAATGCAACTGCTCTGTGATCTTTTCAGAGGTCAGTTTAAATTACATAGGGCATCATGAAGAATAAGGAACACACCAGGCAGTTCTCATATACAGGTGCTGGTCATAAAATTAGAATATCATGAAAAAGTAGATTGATTTCAGTAATTCCATTTAAAAAGTGAAACTTGTATATTATATTCATACATTACATACAAACTCATATATTTCAGATGTTTATTTTGTTTAATTTTGATGATTACAAATGACAACAAATGAAAATCTCAAATTCATCATATCAGAAAATTAGAATATTGTGAAAAGGTTCAAAATTGATGGCCCCTGGTGCCACACTCTAATCAGCTAATTAACTCAAACCACCTGCAAAAGCCTTTAAATGGTCTTTCAGTCTAGTTCTATAGGCTACACAATCATGGGGAAGACTGCTGACTTGACAGTTGTCCAAAAGACGACCATCGACACCTTGCACAAGGAGGGCAAGACACAAAAGGTCATCGCTAAAGAGGCTGGCTGTTCACAGAGCTCAGTGTCCAAGCACATTAATAGAGAGGCGAAGGGAAGGAAAAGATGTGGTCGAAAAAAGTGTACAAGCAAGAGAGATAACCGCACCCTGGAGAGGATTGTGAAACAAAACCCATTAAAAAATGTGGGGGAGACTCACAAAGAGTGGACTGCAGCTGGAGTGAGTGCTTCAAGAACCACCACACACAGACGTATGAAAGACATGGGTTTCTGCTGTCGCATTCCTTGTGTCAAGCCACTCTTGAACCACAGACAGCGTCAGAAGCGTCTTGCCTGGGCTAAAGAGAAACAGGACTGGACTGCTGGTGAGTGGTCCAAAGTCATGTTCTCTGATGAAAGTAAATTTTGCATTTCCTTTGGAAATCAAGGTCCCAGAGTCTGGAGGAAAAGAAGAGAGGCACTTCATCCACGTTGCTTGAAGTCCAGTGTAAAGTTTCCACAGTCAGTGATGGTTTGGGGTGCCATGTCATCTGCTGGTGTTGGTCCATTGTGTTTTCTGAGGTCCAGGGTCAACGCAGCCACATACCAGGAAGTTTTAGAGCACTTCATGCTTCCTGCAGCTGACCAACTTTTTGGAGATGCAGATTTCATTTTCCAACAGGACTTGGCACCTGCACACAGTGCCAAAGCTACCAGTACCTGGTTGAAGGACCATGATATCCCTGTTCTTAATTGGCCAGCAAACTCTCCTGACCTTAACCCCATAGAAAATCTATGGGGTATTGTGAAGAAGAAGATGCAATACACCAGACCCAACAATTCAGAAGAGCTAAAAGCCACTATTAGAGCAACCTGGGCTATCATAACACCTGAGCAGTGCCACAGACTGATCGACTCCATGCCACGCCACATTGCTGCAGTAATACAGGCCAAAGGAGGCCCAACTAAATACTGAGTGCTGTACATGCTCATACTTTTCATGTTCATACTTTTCAGTTGGCCAACATTTCTATAAATCCTTTGTTTTTATTGGTCTTCAGTAATATTCTAATTTTCTGATATGATGAATTTGAGATTTTCATTTGTTGTCATTTGTAATCATCAAAATTAAACAAAATAAACATCTGAAATACATGAGTTTGTATGTAATGTATGAATATAATATACAAGTTTCACTTTTTAAATGGAATTACTGAAATCAATCTATTTTTTCATGATATTCTAATTTTATGACCAGCACCTGTACTGCTGTGGAGAAATTTAAAACCAGATTTGGAAAGAAAAAGATTTCCCAAGCGTTAAACAGCCCGCCTGCCTGCCCGCCCGCCCGCCCGCCCGCCTGTCCGCCCATCCATCCATCCATCCATCCATCCATCCATCCATCCATCCATCCATCCATCCATCCATCCATCCATCCATCCATCCATCCATCTTCCTCTGCTTATCCGGGGTCGGGTCGCGGGGGTAGCAGCTTAAGAAGGGAGACCCAGACTTCCCTCTCCCCAGCCACTTCTTCCAGCTCTTCAGGAGGAACCCCAAGGCGTTGCCAGGCCAGCCGAGAAACATAGTCTCTCCAGCGTGTCCTGGGTCTTCCCCGGGGCCTGCCCCTGGTGGGACGTGCCCGGAATACCTCACCAGGGAGGCATCCAGGAGGCATCCTAAACAGATGCCCAAGCCACCTCAACTGGCTCCTCTCGACGTGGAGGAGCAGCGGCTCTACTCCGAGTCCCTCCCGGATGACTGAGCTTCTCACCCTATCTCTAAGGGAGAGCCCATCCACCCTACGGAGGAAACCCATTTCGGCCGCTTGTATCCGCGATCTCGTTCTTTCGGTCATGACCCAGAGTTCATGACCATAGATGAGGGTAGGAACGTAGATCGACCGGTAAATCGAGAGCTTCGCTTTTTGACTCAGCTCTCTCTTCACCACGACGGACCGGTACAGCGCCCGCTTCACGGCAGACGCTGCACCAATCCGCCTGTCGATCTCCCGCTCCCTTCTTCCAGAAGCGTTAAACAGCCAAAGGTGGTTATATCAAAATGGAAGGAGTATACAAAGTATTACCTCAAAGGGCCTGAATAATCTTGCACACTCAATTTCTCAGTTTTTTATTTGTTTAGGAAGTTTAAAATATTCAATACATTTCTTTCCACTTCATGATTATGCCCCAGTGTTTTTATTTTATAACTTTATGTTTGAAGCCTGAAATGCAGCAAAACGTGGAAAAAAGGGAACAGAATACTTTCACAGGGCACCACAACATATAGATACAACTTGTGGTTGTAACATGACAAAATGTGCAAACTCCTCAAGAAATACTACTTCTGCAAACTGTTAACCATTAAGCTAAAACAAAACTAACCATAAAATAAAATGTAAAAAAAACTAAATATAAAGGACCTAATTCATAATATAAACAAAAGCAGTTCATTTAACTCTGAGTTTTTCAGTTACAGTACAATAACTTAACAAGTAGATTTTGTTACGTCCACCTGGCTTGTTTGGTGGGGTAACATTAATGGAGACCACACAAGGATTTTTAGAGTTAATGAAAAAGGAAATTTATGAAATTATATTAAGTAAAACCTGAAAAAGGATTACCTGAAATAAGAAGCCAAAACAAATTAATACAAAACCCATAACTAATTAGAAATAAACAAACGCAAAACAAACCTAACAAAACTCAATCATAAGGTCCAAACCAAACCAACTGAATTTCTGAAGAGGGAGAGGAGGAAAAAAGCCTCCTGACTGCTGCAGCATGACAGCTTTTAAAGCAGCAGAGCACCAATCAGGGAAAAAACATAACACCTGCAGAAGGCCTGCCTCCAGGACCCTAAAAGAAGAAAAAGCAGAGACCCACTGCAGCCGTAACAATTTCTTTTCAACTCTTATTCGGTCAACTGAATGTTAATGCAACTGAATCAGAAATTTTAAGGAAGAATCAAGGACAAGGACTAAAATTCAGCTACAGAAATTGCCTTTAAATCACCCCCATAGAAAAAGTATCACCTTTATGAAGTAGTTTGTCCCTTGAACCACCTGAGTCTTGTAGGTCTTGGCGGTAAAAACATCATAGGTCCTCCCTGCTTTTTTCTCCACATGAGGTTTCACCTGAGGAATAATCGAGATGACATAAAATCAGGTCCCTAAAGATGAAGGCCATATGTCCAAACTGGTGGGGCAGTAATCAATACTTGCCTCATCACAGATCAGCTGGACCTTTTCATCTGCAACCTTTGCATCAGGGGATATTCCTCCGCCTATGGGCCCCATGACAGATTTTGTACAGTAGTGGTAAATATAAAAGAACAGAGGTGTTGTAAACCACTAATAGTGTGTGATCCAGAGATGAATCCAGACTGAGCGCTGGCTCTATTTTGGACTGTGCCATTTACTTAAAGCAGGAGGGGTGGAGAGAAGTACCACATTATAATACTTTCCTAAGAAAATTCATAAAGGACTTAATTTTCCCAAGAAAAGGCGTTTACTTTACTTTTTATCTACATGGTATAGGTGATGTTTTTCTACCAGAGAGTCAAAGCAGGAAAATACCTACAGCTTTTTCATCATTTTACCTTTCAGTCACATAGTTCAGTCCCAAAAGCACATGGGCCTTACTGGTATTCAGCTGACTGTGCTGCAGAGAAAATAAAGGGGCCTGTGTAAGGATAGAAATATTTTGTGAGTGAATGAGGTTATAAGCTTTTGAAAGTCTTGATCAAATTTTCTCTCGTTCCTAATTATCGTTTTGGAGGACTCTGTGCAGCAAACATGTTTTAATGAAATGAGATGAAAACATAAAATTAAATGTGCATTCCTTATAGTTCCTGCCCTCACTTTGAAAAACTGTATTTAAAAGGAAGTGACTGTCTGTGGAGGTGTTTTACTTTGTTGTAGTCTAACCATGTTTCTAAAAACACTACACATAACATCGCTCTGTAACTAAGTAACTGATAAAAACAATTATTTTCCTGACAGAGATCTAATGCCAGCTGTAGTGAAATAGCGTCTGCTGGTATTTCTGTGGGATGGTGCAGTTGACAGGAAAAGGTTTTTGGGGCTATTTTCTGCGTACTGATTGTTCTCGTATTAGTTTGTTTTTGTTTTGTTTTTTGTCGTTTCTAGTTGTGCTCCTATACTAATTTCCATTAATGCTGTCTGCAGCAGTAATCTATGGAAAAAAGGGAAATCCTGTTCTGTGCATCATGTGTTGCCATGGTAATAGACACTCCATAGTCATTTTGAGGAACCAATGTTTGTTCATAGACTGCTCTAACATGAAACTCACTTAATTTGCTGTATCAACATCATGACACACCCAATGTGTCTTTTTAGAGCTGTTTTCAGCTGCTTTAAGTTTTCTACTTTTCCCAATGATATGTCTTGTAATTTTCATCAGTGTTTTCAATCTCTGAACTCAAGAGGCAATCGGTTTTCTATCATTTTTTTGGAAACTCTCTTTGAGCTCATTTAAAAGAAATTGCATAAGCAGTTTGGTCATGATTAAAATGACTAAACAATAAACATACATAAAACAACATACTCCAGCAACCCAGAAGAAAGTCAGGTGGGTCATTTATTTGCATCTGACTTGAAATAAAAAACAACAAAAAATTTTGATTTAACCTTTATTTAACCAGGAAAAAACTCCATTGAGATTAAATAAGTCTTTTTCAAGGGAGTTGTTAAAGAAAAATGATTATTTTTTAGACTTTAATACAGTTAATCTTATGGCATGTGTAAACACTCTCACTTGAACATATTTCTTAATTTTGAACAA
>NW_024038581.1:0-26283 GCF_016077235.1 Cyprinodon tularosa | reverse complement strand
GGCATGACTTTCAACAGAACTCGATTTCCTGCAGCAGGCCGGTCAAGGTAAAGGGATTCTGAGGAAGAGTTAGTTAAACAGCTTTCCTCTTTCTTAGTGGATCTCTCTGGCCTTTGATTTATCTCATGAAGAGCTAAAAGGTGTATCCCTTTACAAATACTGCAGGGCTTCTTCAAGGTGCATTGAGCAGCCTGATGGTTACGTGCACAACTCCAGCATCGTTGGTTGACCTTAATCCACTCTTTGAGCTGCTCCTTAGTAAGTTTGGCGACTTCTTCACACTGACTGAAGTAGTGTTCTTTACTTTGACAGTATGCACAGAAGGCTTTAATCACAGGTTTCTTCTTTACTGGACTTAGTTTAGCTGTGGAACCATCTGTGAGAGGTTCTTCAAGGCCATGTAAAACAGTCACCTGCTTTGCTGACCGTACATCAGGCCTATTAGGTTGTCTGTCCTTGCTTCAGCCTGACTGTCAAAGCTTAGACACCATGACTCATAGTTCAGCCATGCTGACAGATCATACAGTGTGTGAGATGTCCCAGGCTGCTTAAACTGGTGGCGTCGAAAGTTTGCTCTCTGCTCTGCAGGAAATTTGCTCAGAAGGCGAGCGACATGGGAGCCACAATTCAATTCAATCTCCCCTTCTGAGCCCAAAGTCTGCAGTAAACACACCAGAGACTGGATCTGCAGGGAAAACCTCTGAAAGGCTGAAACATCTCCACGCCTCACTTCAGGCGCTTCGAGAACTGTAGCTATTTTTCTTAGAGCTAGCTGATGAGGCTGGCCAAATTTGTCATACAGGGCTCTCATAGTATCACTATAGGGGGTTGCTGAATTCAGATAAGCATCAGCTATTAGTTGGGCTTCCTCCAAGTTTAGATGATCCACAAGAATCTGGTACTTAAAGAGCTCTGTAGAATCTGCAGGGAGCAGGTTTTTTAAGGCAATGTGAAGCCTGGCAAACTCACTTGGATCTGGATGGCTAAATTTAGGTATTGTAGGTTTGGGACCTCTATAAACATGTTCTGAGACAGAATCTCTAACAGGAATGTTAGGAGGAGGTGGATAGAGGCCTGGTGTCTGCTGGAGGGCCTTGTGAGCTGAGAGGGGTAGGATCAGAGAAAGGGCCTGCATGGGCGGAGCTGGGAGATGAGATAGGATCTGGTTGGAAGGAGTGGGATACTTACACTGATTAGGCTGTGAGACAGATCTGGGAGGCTCCAGAGAAGTCTCAGCTTTGTTCTGCTGATACTGAGGAGAACACCTATTATGTGCATCTCTCTCTACCAGATTAAGACCACTTACACTAGTAGACAGCTCGTCATCTAGTGCTGGCCAGGGAGGAGGATCAGGCCAATCCTCCTCCTCTTCTTCCTTTGGCTGGTTTGGGGTGTTGTAGTAATGATCTGGGCCAGCAGTGATCCCCAAAGGTCTGTAGCTGCTAAAATGGGAAGATAAACCAGAAGGCTGAGCCATATTTTCTTTCAATAAGCGAGCTTCTGTGATTAGCTCCATCATATTTCGGGCTTCTTTCAGTTCTTTCAGGGTGGACTGCTGTGATTGAAGCAGCTTTGCATTCTCCTCTTGCAGAGCTCTGATGCTCAGGAGAGAAGAGGAGTCTTGATAGTAGCCCCCATGGAAGGACAGAGGAGCTCTAGGTTGGGCTGCTTCTAGAGCTGAATAGCACATCTGAAGGTGGCCTGGGACCAGCTGAGGTACGGCTGGATGTATAGCGTTTCCATAGAAACCACTCAACAGAGGCTGAGAAGGAGAAAAGCTAGCTGGAGGAGCTGAACCATCTGGAGGAAAGAGTCCATCCTGCTTTGGATGAGGTAGTGTTGGTCTCCCCAGTAAAGAGTCTCCAGCATAACCAACCTCAAAATCCTGAAACCTGGTCATTTGGGTCTGGCCCCAAGGAAAACCTCTTCCTCTGACTGCATCTTGAATGTTGCATCCGGCTCGAAGGACCAATATTAAGGAGAATTAAACTAGATGCTAATCCGTATGGAATATGCAACAACCAGGATGGGTGTCGGTCAGGACACAGGAATGAAGAGCAAGAGTTGGTTTCCTTTGCAACAGGCTTCACTAGCTGTGCACTTTATTGTGAACTTCGTGTTGGAACAGTTTTTTTTCATTCGCTCAACACCGGAAGTATCACAATAAGGCACCCGCAGGTAAACGTGGATGTGACACTGGCTCGACTGACAAGCTGCCAATGGAACGAGTCAAAAATAAGAGACCCCAAAAAACAGAACAATAACTCTGCGGTAATCCTTACACTCTGGAATATTCAGCAACACAAGAAGAAAAAAAATACAGGAACGTGTGACCGCTCCCTAGCGGCAGGAAGAATTAAACATTTATTGCATCTTTTGAGTCCCAGCCTTTTATACAACACATTAATTTTATAATCATCATTGAATAAACCTGACAGTCTTTCTCCTGTGTTTGTCTTTCCAGACCTCCTGCAGGTTGGAAAAGAGGAGGATTTCTCTGAGCAGCAGCTCTGGAAACAGGAGAGGAATTCCAGTTTGGACCAAGAGGAACCAGAACCTCTGCAGATGAAAGAAGAGCAGCTAAAGCCAGAAGATCCCTGGACTAAAGAGGAAACCATGGAGCTCCCCATCAGTGAGCAGGAGGAGCAGCTGCTTCTCAAGCAGGAGGAAGGAGACGTAGAAGAGAAACCATTCCCGTTTCTGACATGTGGAGAAAGCTTTCTAAAAAAAACACCTTTAATGGTCCACATGAGAACTCACGCAGGCAAGAAGGTGTTCTCCTGTAGGATTTGTGGCAAAAGTTTTACTCATAAAGGAAATTTGACTTATCACTGGAAAACTCACTCAGATGAAAGACCCTTTTCCTGTACGACCTGTGGAAAAAAGTTCAAAAGCAAACATGTTTTGAATGACCACATGAGAACTCACACAGGCGAGAAGCCGTTCTCCTGTCCGACTTGCAACAAAAGTTTTACTCATAAAAGTAGTCTGACATCTCACATTAGAATTCACACAGCTGAACAGCCTTTCCTCTGTACGATTTGTGGCAAAAGGTTTGCTATAAAAGGTGGATTGAATTATCACATGAGACACCACACAGGCGACAAGCCTTACGAATGTAGGTCCTGTGGAAAAGCCTGCATTCGTAAAGCAGATCTTAGTAAGCACATCCGAATCCACACAGGGGAGAAGCCGTTCTCCTGTACCATCTGTGACAAAAGTTTTACTCAAAAAGGTCATTTGACTTATCACATGTCAACTCACTCAGAAGAAAGGCCTTTTCCCTGTAAGACCTGTGGAAAAACATTCAAAAGAAGAGATAGTTTGAATGCACACATGAGAAGTCACACAGCTGAGATGACTCATGAATGTCCGTACTGTGGGAAAAACCTCACTAAGAAATGTGGTCTTAATAGACACATCAGAATTCACACAGGGGAGAAGCCATTCTCATGTACGATTTGTGGCAAAAGTTTTACTCAAAAAGGTCATTTGACTTTTCATATGAGGAGTCATTGAGATGAAAAGCCTATTTCCTATTAAACAAGAGCTGTTTTGAAAGAACACATGAGAACTCACCAATGTTTTACTCAAAAAGATGGTGTGACTGTCAGCCATAAGCCATGATAGGAATCTGTGAACATTGCTTTACTTTGCTCTCCAAGCTAAGATCCCCTGCCCCGAGCAAGGCGATGCCAGGGAGGAGTTTGACACTAACAGGAACATGTCATTCCCTCCTATCCTCCTCAGCCCAGAATCAGATTGTTGGAAAACAGGCTGTCTGCAAATGACTGCTGGGCCGGATGAGTCTTCATCAATTAAAACCCTCTAAATTAAAAGTTTTATCCTGGTTGAAAGAAAGACTTTACATTCATTACAATAAACAGGTTGATCCTCACAGCTGCCTGCAGAGACACAAACTGGATTCTTTTGCCCATATACGACCTGGATCTGATCTTTTCATCAAAGTCTGAACAGCACAGATCCAAATGTTCCCAATGTGACTCAGAACACTATGAATCTGATCTATTCCAATGCGACCTGCGTCTGAACGGCTAGGTCGCATTTATCCGACCTGAGCGCCATTAATACCAGACAAGGGTCACTATTCTGCGTCTCGCTATGAAGAAGCAGGAAGAAAAACCAACAACCATGGCGGACGATATGACCTCAAACCAGTATGCATTGTTTAGATTTACTTATATCTTTCTACCCCTTTTATAGAATAGAATAGAACAGAATAAAATAAAATAGAAAAACACTTTATTGTTCCTCAATGTGGAAATTCTGGCGTTTATAGCAGCAACAACATTTTATTATATAAAACAAATGGTCACACTAATGTGGATCTTAGGAAAATGTATAAGAATAAGATAACAGGGAAGAGTTAAAATATAAACAATACAATACTGTAAAGTGTTTTAACAATATAAAACTGGAGAATAAATAACCAATATGCAGCTATGGACATTTTTACAGTAATGGATATTTGAAAATAGCAGCAGCATCAGAGATGTGCAGAATGACAGCAGCAGGTTATTTAACTGACTAAGGTTTCTATCATTACATTTGATTTGATTTGTTCCTGCTCCCGGTGGTTGGAACATTTATTCCACTCTGGATTAAATCAGTCTTTGTTCACTTTATAATAAAAAATAAATACATAAACAGTTTTGAAAACTTCGGTTTTCATTCTTTTCCTGCTTTGTGTGTCAACTTTCACGGTTGCTAAGCAACAGAGCCACAGTGGTAAAACCCGCCGAAGGGTAGACCTGTTTGAATTCACAGCCAAAACTCTTCCGGTCTCCTTATTTTCAAGGACTTCGAAGGATCCTTGGAGGATCCAGTCTAGGTAGACCGCGTCCTTGGAGGATCAGGTCTAGGTAGACCGCGTCCTTGGAGGATCAAGTCTAGGTAGACCACGTCCTTGGAGGATCAAGTCTAGGTCCAAGTCTAGGTAGACCGCGTCCTTGGAGGATCAAGTCTAGGTCCAAGTCTAGGTAGACCGCGTCCTTGGAGGATCCAGTCTAGGTAGACCGCGTCCTTGGAAGATCAAGTCTAGGTAGACCGCGTCCTTGGAGGATCAGGTCTAGGTAGACCGCGTCCTTGGAGGATCAAGTCTAGGTAGACCGCGTCCTTGGAGGATCCAGTCTTGGTAGACCGCATCCTTGGAGGATCAAGTCTAGGTAGACCGCGTCCTTGGAGGATCAAGTCTAGGTAGAGCGCGTCCTTGGAGAATCAAGTCTAGGTAGACCGCGTCCTTGGAGGATCCAGTCTAGGTAGACCGCGTCCTTGGAGGATCCAGTCTAGGTAGACCGCGTCCTTGGAGGATGCAGTCTAAGTAGACCACGTCCTTGAAGGATCCAGTCTAGGTAGACCGCGTCCTTGGAGGATCAAGTCTAGGTCCAAGTCTAGGTAGACCGCGTCCTTGGAGGATCAAGTCTAGGTCCAAGTCTAGGTAGACCGCGTCCTTGGAGGATCCAGTCTAGGTAGACCGCGTCCTTGGAGGATCAAGTCTAGGTAGACCGCGTCCTTGGAGGATCAGGTCTAGGTAGACCGCGTCCTTGGAGGATCAAGTCTAGGTAGACCGCGTCCTTGGAGGATCCAGTCTTGGTAGACCGCATCCTTGGAGGATCAAGTCTAGGTAGACCGCGTCCTTGGAGGATCAAGTCTAGGTAGAGCGCGTCCTTGGAGAATCAAGTCTAGGTAGACCGCGTCCTTGGAGGATCCAGTCTAGGTAGACCGCGTCCTTGGAGGATCCAGTCTAGGTAGACCGCGTCCTTGGAGGATGCAGTCTAGGTAGACCACGTCCTTGAAGGATCCAGTCTAGGTAGACCGCGTCCTTGGAGGATCAAGTCTAGGTAGACGGCGTCCTTGGAGGATCAAGTCTAGGTAGACCGCATCCTTGGAGGATCCAGTCTAGGTAGACCGCGTCCTTGGAGGATCAAGTCTAGGTAGACCGCGTCCTTGGAAGATGCAGTCTAGGTAGACCGCGTCCTTGGAGGATCCAGTCTTGGTAGACCGCGTCCTTGGAGGATCCAGTCTAGGTAGACCGCGTCTTGGAGGATCCAGTCTAGGTAGACCGCGTCCTTGGAGGATCAAGTCTAGGTAGACCGCGTCCTTGGAGGATCAAGTCTAGGTAGACCGCATCCTTGGAGGATCAAGTCTAGGTCCAAGTCTAGGTAGACCGCGTCCTTGGAGGATCCAGTCTAGGTAGACCGCGTCCTTGGAGGATCAGGTCTAGGTAGACCGCGTCCTTGGAGGATCAAGTCTAGGTAGACCGCGTCCTTGGAGGATCAAGTCTAGGTAGACCGCGTCCTTGGAGGATCCAGTCTTGGTAGACCGCGTCCTTGGAGGATCAAGTCTAGGTAGACCGCGTCCTTGGAGGATCAAGTCTAGGTAGAGCGCGTCCTTGGAGAATCAAGTCTAGGTAGACCGCGTCCTTGGATGATCCAGTCTAGGTAGACCGCGTCCTTGGAGGATCCAGTCTAGGTAGACCGCGTCCTTGGAGGATGCAGTCTAGGTAGACCACGTCCTTGAAGGATCCAGTCTAGGTAGACCGCGTCCTTGGAGGATCAAGTCTAGGTAGACGGCGTCCTTGGAGGATCAAGTCTAGGTAGACCGCATCCTTGGACGATCCAGTCTAGGTAGACCGCGTCCTTGGAGGATCAAGTCTAGGTAGACCGCGTCCTTGGAGGATGCAGTCTAGGTAGACCGCGTCCTTGGAGGATCCAGTCTTGGTAGACTGCGTCCTTGGAGGATCCAGTCTAGGTAGACCGCGTCTTGGAGGATCCAGTCTAGGTAGACCGCGTCCTTGGAGGATCAAGTCTAGGTAGACCGCGTCCTTGGAGGATCAAGTCTAGGTAGACCGCGCCCTTGGAGGATCCAGTCCAGGTAGACCGTGTCTTTGGAGGATGCAGTCTAGTTACACCGCGTCCTTGGAGGATCCAGTCTTGGTAGACCGCGTCCTTGGAGGATCAGGTCTAGGTAGACCGCGTCCTTGGAGGATCAAGTCTAGGTAGACCACGTCCTTGGAGGATCAAGTCTAGGTCCAAGTCTAGGTAGACCGCGTCCTTGGAGGATCAAGTCTAGGTCCAAGTCTAGGTAGACCGCGTCCTTGGAGGATCCCGTCTAGGTAGACCGCGTCCTTGGAGGATCAAGTCTAGGTAGACCGCGTCCTTGGAGGATCAGGTCTAGGTAGACCGCGTCCTTGGAGGATCAAGTCTAGGTAGACCGCGTCCTTGGAGGATCCAGTCTTGGTAGACCGCATCCTTGGAGGATCAAGTCTAGGTAGACCGCGTCCTTGGAGGATCAAGTCTAGGTAGAGCGCATCCTTGGAGAATCAAGTCTAGGTAGACCGCGTCCTTGGAGGATCCAGTCTAGGTAGACCGCGTCCTTGGAGGATCCAGTCTAGGTAGACCGCGTCCTTGGAGGATGCAGTCTAGGTAGACCACGTCCTTGAAGGATCCAGTCTAGGTAGACCGCGTCCTTGGAGGATCAAGTCTAGGTCCAAGTCTAGGTAGACCGCGTCCTTGGAGGATCAAGTCTAGGTCCAAGTCTAGGTAGACCGCGTCCTTGGAGGATCCAGTCTAGGTAGACCGCGTCCTTGGAGGATCAAGTCTAGGTAGACCGCGTCCTTGGAGGATCCAGTCTTGGTAGACCGCATCCTTGGAGGATCAAGTCTAGGTAGACCGCGTCCTTGGAGGATCAAGTCTAGGTAGAGCGCATCCTTGGAGAATCAAGTCTAGGTAGACCGCGTCCTTGGAGGATCCAGTCTAGGTAGACCGCGTCCTTGGAGGATCCAGTCTAGGTAGACCGCGTCCTTGGAGGATGCAGTCTAGGTAGACCACGTCCTTGAAGGATCCAGTCTAGGTAGACCGCGTCCTTGGAGGATCAAGTCTAGGTCCAAGTCTAGGTAGACCGCGTCCTTGGAGGATCAAGTCTAGGTCCAAGTCTAGGTAGACCGCGTCCTTGGAGGATCCAGTCTAGGTAGACCGCGTCCTTGGAGGATCAAGTCTAGGTAGACCGCGTCCTTGGAGGATCAGGTCTAGGTAGACCGCGTCCTTGGAGGATCAAGTCTAGGTAGACCGCGTCCTTGGAGGATCCAGTCTTGGTAGACTGCATCCTTGGAGGATCAAGTCTAGGTAGACCGCGTCCTTGGAGGATCAAGTCTAGGTAGAGCGCGTCCTTGGAGAATCAAGTCTAGGTAGACCGCGTCCTTGGAGGATCCAGTCTAGGTAGACCGCGTCCTTGGAGGATCCAGTCTAGGTAGACCGCGTCCTTGGAGGATGCAGTCTAGGTAGACCACGTCCTTGAAGGATCGAGTCTAGGTAGACCGCGTCCTTGGAGGATCGAGTCTAGGTAGACGGCGTCCTTGGAGGATCAAGTCTAGGTAGACCGCATCCTTGGAGGATCCAGTCTAGGTAGACCGCGTCCTTGGAGGATCAAGTCTAGGTAGACCGCGTCCTTGGAAGATGCAGTCTAGGTAGACCGCGTCCTTGGAGGATCCAGTCTTGGTAGACCGCGTCCTTGGAGGATCCAGTCTAGGTAGACCGCGTCCTTGGAGGATCAAGTCTAGGTAGACTGCGTCCTTGGAGGATCAAGTCTAGGTAGACCGCGTCCTTGGAGGATCAAGTCTAGGTAGACCGCATCCTTGGAGGATCAAGTCTAGGTCCAAGTCTAGGTAGACCGCGTCCTTGGAGGATCCAGTCTAGGTAGACCGCGTCCTTGGAGGATCAAGTCTAGGTAGACCGCGTCCTTGGAGGATCAGGTCTAGGTAGACCGCGTCCTTGGAGGATCAAGTCTAGGTAGACCGCGTCCTTGGAGGATCCAGTCTTGGTAGACCGCGTCCTTGGAGGATCAAGTCTAGGTAGACCGCGTCCTTGGAGGATCAAGTCTAGGTAGACCGCGTCCTTGGAGGATCAAGTCTAGGTAGACCGCGTCCTTGGATGACCCAGTCTAGGTAGACCGCGTCCTTGGAGGATCCAGTCTAGGTAGACCGCGTCCTTGGAGGATGCAGTCTAGGTAGACCACGTCCTTGAAGGATCCAGTCTAGGTAGACCGCGTCCTTGGAGGATCAAGTCTAGGTAGACGGCGTCCTTGGAGGATCAAGTCTAGGTAGACCGCATCCTTGGAGGATCCAGTCTAGGTAGACCGCGTCCTTGGAGGATCAAGTCTAGGTAGACCGCGTCCTTGGAGGATGCAGTCTAGGTAGACCGCGTCCTTGGAGGATCCAGTCTTGGTAGACTGCGTCCTTGGAGGATCCAGTCTAGGTAGACCGCGTCTTGGAGGATCCAGTCTAGGTAGACCGCGTCCTTGGAGGATCAAGTCTAGGTAGACCGCGCACTTGGAGGATCCAGTCCAGGTAGACCGTGTCTTTGGAGGATGCAGTCTAGTTACACCGCGTCCTTGGAGGATCCAGTCTTGGTAGACCGCGTCCTTGGAGGATCCAGTCTAGGTAGACCGCGTCCTTGAAGGATCCAGTCTAGGTAGACCGCATCCTTGGAGGATCCAGTCTAGGTAGACCGCGTCCTTGGAGGATCCAGTCTAGGTAGACCGCGTCCTTGGAGGATCCAGTCTAGGTAGACCGCGTCCTTGGAGGATCCAGTCATGGTAGACCACGTCCTTGGAGGATCCAGTCTAGGTAGACCGCGTCCTTGGAGGATCCAGTCTTGGTAGACCACGTCCTTGGAGGATCCAGTCTTGGTAGTCCGCGTCCTTGGTGGATGCAGCCCAGGAATTCAAACAGAGCCAATGTCTAATTTTTCCACAAAGCTAATGGAGGCTCTTTGAACTCCACTGTGGCCGTGCTGCAGGTGGTGGAGGTTGGATGCATTACTTTGGGTAAACCCCACAGTTTTGCAGACAAACTTTGCATTTCATATTCTTGTGCTCAACATCTATGGCATAATTTTGGTGCCACCGAACTGAGCATGCAGTGAGAACAATGTGCATAATTTAAACTCACATGCACACATTCACTATAAACCGCTCTGCTGCGCACTTTGACAACGCGCTCTCCACTTCTTCTCTGCGCGCTCAGCTTCATCTCTGCTAAGAAATTGATGATTTCCTACAACAGTGTGTACTACTCCCTTCAGAAGACAGCACAAACAAGCTACTGCGGGTACTATTTGATATGCCGGTTAGGGATCTGTGAGGCGTCAGTTTTTCAAACTAGATACTCTAATGTACTTATCTTCTTGCTCAGTTGTGCAACGCGGCCTCCCACTTCTTTTTCTACTCTGGTTAGAGCCTGTTTGTGCTGTCCTCTGAAGGGAGTAGTACACACCGTTGTAGGAAATCTTCAATTTCTTAGCAATTTTTCGCATGAAATAGCCTTCATTTCTATGAACAAGAATAGACTGTCGAGTTTCAGATGAAAGTTCTCTGTTTCTGGCCATTTTGAGCGTTTAATTGACCCCACAAATGTGATGCTCCAGAAACTCAATCTGCTCAAAGGAAGGTCAGTTTTGTAGCTTCTGTAACGAGCTAAATTGTTTTCAGATGTGTGAACATGATTGCACAAGGGTTTACTAATCATCAATTAGCCTTCTGAGCCAATGAGCAAACACATTGTGCCATTAGAACACTGGAGTGATAGTTGCTGGAAATGGGCCTCTATACACCTATGTAGATATTGTACCTGCTTCTCATTTCCTAAACAATCGTATGGAAAGACACATCCCGTGGTCGTGGAAAAGATGTTAGTCTGTTTGAGAAGGGTCAAATCATTGGCACGCATCAAGCAGGGAAAACATATAAAGAGATGCAGAAACTACTAAAATTGGATTAAGAACTTTATTAAAACCTGGAAGGATAGTGGGGACCCATCATCTTCAAGGAAGAAATGGAAATAAATCCTGAATGGTGGTGATCGACTATCACTTAAATGTGTGGTGAGATCAAATCGAAGAAGAACAACAGTAGAACTCAGGACTATGCTTAATGCTGAAAGTAAGAGCATTTCCACACGCACAATGCGAAGGGAACTCAAGGGATTGGGACTGAACAGCTGTGTAGCCGTAAGAAAACCACTAATCAGTGGAAAAAAGGCTTCAATTTGCAGGGAGCATAAAGATTGGACTGTGGAGCAATGGAAGAAGGTCATGTGGTCTGATGAGTCCAGATTGTTCCAGAGTGATGGGCCAATCAGGGTAAGAAGAGAGGCAGGTGAAGTGATGCACCCACCATGCCTAGTGCCTACTGTACAAGCCTGTGGGGGCGCTGTTATGATCTGGGGTTGCTGCAGTTGCTCAGGTCTAGGTTCAGCAACAGTATGTGCTCAAAGAATGAGGTCAACTGACTACCTGAATATACTGAATGACCAGGTTATTCCATCAATGGACTTTCCCTGATGGCACAGGCAGATTCCAAGATGACAATGCCAGGATTCATCGGGCTCAATGGTGAAAGACTGGTTCAGGGAGCATGACTCATCATTTTCACACATGGATTGGCCCCCACAGAGTCCAGACCTCAAACCCATTGAGAATCTTTGGGATTTGCTAGAGAGGGCTTTGCCCAGTGGTCAGACTCTACCATCATCAATGCAAGATCTTGGTGAAAAATTAATGCAACACTGGATGGAAATAAATCTTTTGACATTGCAGAAGCTTATCGAAACAATGCCACAGCGAATGCGTGCCGTAATCAAAGCTAAAGGCGGTCCAACAAAGTATTAGAGTGAATGACCTTTTCTTTTGGTGGCGACTTTTTTTTGCCCAGGCAGTGTATTTGGAAATGTTAACGACCATTTATATGGAGAAAGAGATTTATCGTAGAAAAAAAAGGGAGATATTAGGTTAGAATTGAAAGTACCAGAAATCTACCAGTTTATTTTCAAATAATGTTAATCTAGAATTTAATTATATCTTTATTATTTGTTTTAGGCATAAAAAGCTAAAACTGACATCAAGACTGGAAATTGTGATGTGCTTTTTGTAATGGTTGTTTTTTTTTTCTTTTTGTAATTTCAATTGAAAAAGAACCAATAAAAACCTTTGAAAATTTGAAATTGATGTTGCACAATGTTGAACTTTACCTTAATACCAAGCAGCGAAGTTCACTGATAGACACTAGGTGGCGCTAGAGCTCCTGCCCTTTTCACCTCTGGGCAAACAAGTTCCCTCCTGAAATCTTTGTTTTCTTTTGTTTGTCTTTGGCCCAGATTACAATCTGTCATGGGTCTAGATTTTAGTAATCTCTCTCCATGAGACGTGTAGCTCCGCCTCCATAGAGCGTTGCTATGGTGAAGGGCCAGGTGACTGAGGCAGCATATTTACCTCCTTCACCCACCGGTTAGTTCCTAGCATGACGTCTTTAATGGCCTCTACCAGGCGCCACCAACGCTTTAAAGTTCAACTCTTTGATTCTATTAGAAATGGAACTTAAAGCGTCTGATAGACGTAATAATCAATTTACTGTAATGGTTCCTGTCAGAGACGCCCCAATGACATCTATGGAACTTTATTAGGACAACTACAGCACAGAGGTTACCTTCTGTCTGTTCAACATTTCATTTAAAAGCAAAGATAAGGCCAAATGATCACAGTTCATAAAAATAACTTTAATAAAGTTCTATTCAGTTAAAGTGAGGCGTGTTAATTAAGCTGCAGTTTCACAATCTGTTTATCTTGGACTGAAAAAATGACCTGAAAAAAGTGAATTTGTCTCCAATCTGAGCAGAAAAATAAGATTATCTGTACCTTAAAACAAGATTATCACATATCATGCAAATGAAATAAGATAATACTTTTTTTTAAGTGTAAATCTTAGTTAATCTGCTAATTGTCATATATACCCAATAAATACATTTAAAGATTTTCTTGAATCCTGGGTTTTGTATTAAACTTTTCCATATGTGATGGGTTTTAGAAGATGTAGATTAAATTCTACTAAAATATGTTTTATAGTTATTTGTGATGAGTGGTGTTTGGCGCCCCCTACTGGTTGGCCTATAAATACTGGGAGCGGCTGACAATTCCACAGAATGTGTTTGGCCCCCAGCTGTGGTGAGTGCTCCGGTCTGGCTATCTTCTTTGTAGAGTTGGGTATCCGAGGGATGCTGGACTTTTTATTGCATTCCAGCTGTTGGTGAACCAGAGGGGAGGCTAACCAGAGGATTTGTTTTTCTCTACCATTCATTACAGTAAATCTTTTTTTTTTTTAACCCAACTGTCTGGCATCTGATCTGTGCATGACAGGATGGCTAAGAGAGGAGCTGTGACATTTATACTTAGGAAAACTGCATGATGATCTTTGAGCAACAAACACATATTTATGGAAGATATCTATGAGTGGAATCAATGAGGCAATGAGGAGCGAGGCCGCTGACCCTGTAAACGAGATCCAGGGGAAGGAGCCATCGAAAGTTCACTGCGTCTCCAGAAGAAGAAATACTGTAGACTAAATAGGATCACTGCACATATAAAGACCTATAATAGCAGCTACATGCTAACTAGAAGCGTCTGTGTTTTACAGCCTAACTTAGACCTTTTAGCCTATTTTTGGGGCCGCTGAAGCAACTAGGGGTGTAAATAATAATCGTTTTGTATCGATGCATCGATCCAAAAGCCGACGATCCGATGCATCGACACGTCCGCAAGATAATCGATTAATGTTTTTTTTTTTCCCCTCCGGTCTATTTTTATCCATTTGCTCCTGGGCGTAATTCTTCCTCCCGTGCTGCGGTGGCGCTAAACCTATTTTGCCCTCCTACCGCGCTTCCTGGTTATACTCTTACAGCAGTTTGTTGCAGCAAGCTTCACACAGACATTTTTAAATTATGCTCAGTATTGAAGCGTGGTCTGGGCTACACGCTGTGGGTCTAGATACGGCCGAGGCGGTGAGGAAGTGGGGGCGAGTTTAGTCCGACGACGGAGGGACAATGGGGCAAAAAGAGCGGAGATTCAGCTGGAAAAAGGGTCCCAGCGTTCTCGCGCACCTCGCTCTTCTAGCGGGTCAAACTTCACGAGTTGTTTTCCGGAATTTCGGTCATAAAAACAAAACTAGCCGGCCTCCTGTCTGGTGCACTGTTTGCAATCAGCTACAATCTGGGAGAGGTGCAGCGGAGCGTCTCTCAAGGGGGCGGTGACGTCGACACTGGAGCCTTCTTCTTCTTCTTCTTTTATTTAATGGCGGTTGGCAAACAACTTATAGTTGCATTACCGCCACCTTCCAGAATGGAGTATGGACCAGACAAACTATTATATTCTCCCTAAAATACCCGTTCTTCTTAGAAAATTAAAAATACCCCCAAAAACTACATCCCCAGATGACCTTTGAAACAATTCCCTTATATGTAGTTTATTTTTATTCCTGTCTAACTCTCTACACAACATCTCTCTTTCCTGAATATATTTATTACATTCTAAAAAAATATGTTGGACAGTTTCTCTGGAGCCGAGGTATTGCATTGAACTCATTACACTGATATTGTGCAGTATTTTTGCAGTATTTTTTGATGCAACTTTTCTACTTCTGTTATTTGCTGTTGTTTCTAAAGAAAATGCATAATGATATTACAGCTTTCATTGATTTATTTCAAACTTGAAACTTTGTTTAGCCTGTAAGGTGTAAAAAAAAATAAAAATAAATAATAATTAAAAAAAAATTAACCGATTAATCGAATCGAATCGTGGTGTATTCTTAAGTATCGAAAATAATCGAATCGTTGGATCAGGAAATCGATACTGAATCGAATCGCCATGATGGATGTGATTTACACCCCTAGAAGCAACCCCAGTTTAAATCAAAGCACCCCTAAAATATGAGTTGCTTTTTTTAAATACTGTATGCACAAAAAAAAAAAAAATAACATTATTAAAACTCTACAGTATTTGGTTATTTAACCCCTTTAATTCTGTTCTGGTTCATCACAAATAATAATAAACATAAAACAAGTAAACCAGCCTGATGGAGCTCCTTAACTAAAACGCTTTGAGGAAAACGCTGCATTCAGGTGTTTCTGAAATTATCAGTCAGATTTCTGCACCTGTTGATGGTGTGTTGGTGAAATGTTTACCAGCGAGGTGCTCTAATGAGTCAGAACCTGCTTTGTTTGATTAACTTTAAAACCGTAACTCTATATTAATATTTAGATTCACTCAATCATTAGAAAATCGTTGTTTTTCAGTTTCTAGTTATTTGAATTTCAAACCATTTTCTGATTGGCAGTCTAAAGAGGGAGAGGAGTACAGAGGAGCGAGGTGTGTGCAAAGGGAAAGGTCAAAGGTCAGGGATAAACCAGGGAAGGAAACAGACAGAATAGCAGCAGATGTAAAACTGGCAAAGAAAAACATTTCATTCAGTCGATTATTTTACATTTATCATGGAAGTCATCAGAGGCGTGCACAGACATTTTGGGGGGCAGGTGCTCAGGAGGGGGGGGAGGGCACTTTTTAGCGCACGTGGAACACTTAATTATAAAAAAATAAAATAAACGCATGTTGAATGAAATTTGACTTTAATTTGTAACATTCTCTAAACGTGAGTTTGCAATGGAAAAAAGTCACATCACCAACAGAACAGACTAAAGCATATTTCTTTCATCTGGCTCATCTCCCTGTTTTCCCTCATCCTGGTCTTTTTCTGTCTCTGTGTCTTCCCTGAACTCTTCCTCATCTCCTGTCCTGGTAGATGTTGATGGTATAGAGCTTCCCTGCTGTGACTGGCTACAATATAATAATAACCATCATGACAATAATAATGATAATAATGATAATAATAATAATAATAGCTTTAACAAATATGCCACATTAGTTTAAATAATGGGCTATTAGGGCAACATGACTGGAAGTCTTGTCACGTGGATATGACTTATGGTAGCCTACAAAATAATAGCTATTTTAATACCTGCTTCACAAACCACTTAAAAATAAAATGTGAACAGCTTTTAAGATTTTTCAATATGATTAACCCTCCTTTCTTGGCATTGTGCTGCAATTACTAAATCAATATACAATTAAGACAATAAAGAGACCAAAATGTGTTAATTTATGTTGCCTAACAAAACCTATACAACAGAAAAAAATGTTTGTCTTAACACATAGATTTGTATGGAAGGATTAGGGCCACTGGGAAAAAAAAGTTGACTGATTTTTAAATTTTATTTAAAGGGTTAGGGTTAAAAAGTCAGAATTCTGACTTTTTTCTCAGAATTAAGTCAGAATTCTGAGATTAAAGTCAGAATTCTTAGAAAAAAAGTCAGAATTCTGAGAAAAAAGTCAGAATTCTGACTTTTTTCCCATACTAAACTGAAATAAAATGTAAAAATCAGTTAATTTTTTTTTTTTTCAGTGGCCCTAATCCTCTTCCGTATTTGCAATTGCAAACGCTACCAACATTATTTGTAGCCTATGTGGTCGTCCTCACGTTATCTGTCATTGACTTGGGCTACAGTGTAAAACTTTCAGAAACAGGTTTATTGCCATTGTTAGTGAAGGAGTTCACAAACTAGGAATTTTTTATGGTACAATCGTGCAACATGAAACATATAAGATGGAATAGGTAAATAAAATTATAAAAATATCTAAAAACTGTGGGTATACGTCATGCAATAAAATAGACTAATATATACAATTAAGATAAAAATATGGATATAAAATATAAAAAGTAAAATAGCATCTTACAAGGAGACGACTAGTTTATCTGGTGACCAGTCGGCAAAAATGCATGTTTGGTGCTGCTGAATGAGACATTTTAACGCACAACAAAATGATTCTGCTTGATCTGTATATTACCTGGCTAATGGGGCACTGGAGAAGCAGCCTGTCAGCGACCGTTCCTGCTATCTGAAGACGCTACTGAACTGCTATGATGCTGCGCATCTGGCATGCCCTGCGGGCGACCGAGCGAGGTCACGTGACAAAGGAAGAGAGATACAGTAGGCTGGTCGGCTGGTGGCTCATATTGGGGCATTGTTTCAGTCGTTTTTAATGGCTCAGGTTTTCAAAAGATAATTTCAAAACCGACCTCAGTAAAATCTTAATATATTAATAATAATAAAATAAAAAACGAGTTTCAAAAGGGCATTGTCTTTGAAAAAGGGCAAACTTCCTAGTGCTTTAGCACCACCTAGTGTCTATGTGTGCACGCCCCTGGAAGTCATTTAGGCAAAAAAGAGAAAACTCTGAGGATGGGTGGAGTCGTCTGATGGAGTAGACGTGTTAGTCTGCGCTCCCTGACTTTAAAATTTATACGTGACATTATACCGTTTTAAACTTATTTATGTTGGGTTACTTTTACCTTTTGTTTTTAAAACTTTTTTTGTTCGAGAACGTCCAAAAAATCGAAGAGAAATGATGAAGACCCTACTAGCTCTATCACGGCGCTGCTAACAAGTAAGCTAGCCGAGCACAAAGAGGCGCTTCCTTCGGAGTTTAAGGAATCATAACTAAACCTTGAGACCAAACTGGACAATTTCCAGACCACTGTTAACGACCACCATCAACGTATTTCCAAACTGGAGGAGTCTGCGAGCTCTGCTGACGGAGATCTGCAGGATGTGCTATCTAAGGTCACGGCTGTGCTAGCAGACATTGCTAAGTTGGCAATACCTAGACAATACTAGGCTAGGCTAGCGGATCTTAAAGGCAGAAATCGCCGCAACAGCGTGCGCATTGTTGGCCTCCCAGACGACATCGAAGGCCCCAACCAAATGCTTTTTTCTCCCAGGTGCTTTTTGAGGTCTTTGGGGACAATATTCTCACTTCGCCGCCTGAATTGGATAGGGCCCCCCCGCACCCTGGCCGCTAAACCGGGGCCCTCTCAGCAGCCACGGGGTGTGGTTGTTAGTTTTCACCGATTTAAGACCCGGGAGCTAGTTGAAAACTGTGTGGTAAACTGAAATATAAAGATTCTCCTATTCACATGTTTGGGGACTACTGCCCAGAAGTTTTGGAGCAGCGTGGAAAATATGGAGATGGCATAAAGTACAACATGGGCCTGAAGCCAGCGCTACGCCATCCAGCTAGGCTGTTTATTGTTACCGAGGACGGCTCGAGAAAGTTCCTGCCTTCTGTGAAGGAGGCCAAGGATTTCATCGTCTCTCACACTCTCCTGGTGAATGTCGACCCTGAACCTGCGGCGGACGGATTTCTGTTGGATAGAATATGTGCAGCATTTTCGTTTATGGCGACTATAGCTATTTTTGTTCTGTTTTACCTGTTGCTGTATGGCAGCAGGGACAGCAGCTTTTTGAGTTGATATTATTGCACTTTGCTGCTCTCTTTTCTTGGTTTAAATATAGTTGCTATTATGATCTGTGTGTTTTTTATTATTTTATTTTATTTTTTTTTCATTTATTTATTTATTTTTGTCATGACTCCTGTCTTTGTGTTTGTGTTTCTGTGTTTGTCTCCCTTCCTCCACCAGGAGGCGCCTGGTTCTGGTCCGCCTCCTCACACACCTGCAGAAGGTTACCTCATTATCGGAGGACTCTTAAGCTGCTGACTGCCACTACCTCGACGCCAGAGTGTTTGCCAGTTTTGGATTCTCTAGCCAAGCTGAGTTTTGCTGAATTTTTGTCAGCCTGAATCTTAATCTTGTTTTTTGTCTTTGCCTCTCGGCAGGAAGTTATCCTGCAAACTGGATGTTTCAGACAACTGGCAACTGGGAAGTGGTGAGGCTTAAAGGGAAGTGGGTCGGGCAGGTGTTCCACTCCACATTTAATGGTGCGGCCAGAGGTACTGCTATTTTGGTTCACAAGGACATTCCTTTTGTCTGTTAATTCTGTTTCTGATCCTAATGGTAGATATGTGATGGTCTCTGGGTTTCTGGGTGCAAAAGATGGAGGATATTTACTAGGGCTCTCATATTTGGACACAGCTTGTGGAGTAAATCCCATGGTGGAGAAGTTGCCCCATGGATTACAATAAAAATGGATCGAAATAGGTGCAAAGTACAAGGAGGAACATAAAGTTGCTTTTCCCCCTTTCAGTGTTTTTTCAAGGATTGTAAGACAACAAGCAAAAATAAGGAATGACTCAAGCTTTGATATCACACCTGCCAACGCAAGCTTCAAAAAGGAAACAAGCTTCAAAGGCAATAACAGGCAAGTGATTACTGTACACAAAACAGACAGCCCTATAGATGCTAGTTCATTTCAAACTAGTTACAGTAAGCTTATAGAGAGTCCTCACAAGGTTTGTCCTATACATAAAAAGCCTCATCCGCTTAAAAAATGTAAAAGTTTCAGAGCAAAACCTACAGATGAGCGCAAGTCATTCTTAAAAGAGAACAGAATCTGTTTTAAATGCTGTGGCTCTACGCAGCATCTAGCAAGGGACTGCAAGGTGCAAATAAAGTGTATGGACTGTGGCAGCGGCAGACGTTTAGCAGGGCTACATCCAGGTCCACCCCCCGCTCCAGCTGAGAACTATGAAACTGATAAAGATGACGGCGGGGAGACGAAAGATAGGACAAATGTCTCAGTTGTTTCTAAGTGCACAGAAGTCTGTGGTGATGTAGAGATCCCACATTCTTGTTCAAAAATAAGTCCTGTGTTAGTCTACCCAGAAGGAAAAAGAGAACTGGCAAGAAAAATGTACGCAGTGCTTGATGAACAAAGTAATGTCTCTAGCTAAGTCTCAGTTTTTTGAGCTCTTTAATATAAAGACACCCTCAGACACCTACAAGCTGAGGACATGCTCAGGACTGTCAGACAATGTTGGCAGAACAGCATTAAACTTCACAATTGAGTCAATAGATGGTAGAGTAAAACTTCCACTTCCAAACCTCATTGAGTGTGACCTGATTCCGGACGACAGAAGAGAGATTCTGTCTCCACAAGTTGCTATGAAGTTCCCACACTTACAGAAAATAGCTGAAAAAGTGCCTCCTGTAGAAGAACAGGTACCTATTCTTTTGCTCTTAGGAAGAGACATTGTTCAGGTGCATAAGGTCAGAGAAAGAATAAATGGGCCTCATAGTATGCCCTATGCACAGCGTTTAGATTTAGGCTGGGTTATAGTTGGGGAAGCCTGCATTGGGAAGACACATAGATCCTCTAATGTGAATGTGCTCAAAACACATGTTCTTCAGAACGGCCGTCCCTCTTACCTCTCCCCATGTCCTAATCTGTTTCAAGTCAAGGAGTCAAGTGGTTTTAATTACCAACCCAGCACTACATCTGCCTTTAAAAGGATTTTAAAAAACAGCAACAAGTCAACTGGGAGAAACAGTGTTTGACAGAACAAAAGATGATGACAAACCAGCACTGTCAGTAGAGGATAAAGAGTTTACTGACATTATGGTAAAGGAGGTGTACCAGAATGAAGGAAATAGCTGGGTGGCACCTTTGCCATTCCGTTCTCCTAGACCACAGCTTCCACGTAACAGAGAGCAAGCACTCAAACATCTCCATTCCCTCAGAAAAACACTGGACCGGAAGCCTGAAATGAAGAGACAATATACAGAGTTCATCCAAAACATGCTGGACAATGATCACGCAGAGGTCGCTTTACCTTTGGACTCAAAGAACACTGGTACTTACCATCTTTTGGCGTGTACCACCCACAAAAACCTGACCAGCTGAGAGTGGTTTTTGACTCAAGTGCAGAGTTTGAAGGACTGTCCCTTAAAGTTTTATTAAGGGGACCCGACCTAAATAACACTCTAATAGGTGTTCTAATGCGCTTTAGAAAAGAACCAGTAGCATTTTCAGCTGATGTGCAACAAATGTTTTACTGATTTGCAGTGAGAGAGGACCATAGGGATTATTTGAGATTTCTTTGGTATGTGGATAATGATACCAACAAAAGCATTTGTGATTACCGAATGAAGGTTCATGTGTTCGGTTATAGTCCATCACCAGCTGTGGCTACTTACTGTATGAGACGCACCGCAGCTGAAGGAGAAGAAGAGTTTGGCCAGGAAGCAAAGCATTTCATAATGAGACATTTTTATGCTGATGATGGTCTTTCATCCACAGCAACAAAAGAAGAAGCTATTGAAATACTTACAAATGCACAAAGCATGCTGGCTCAGGCTAATTTGAAGCTACATAAAATAGCCTCTTATGATGAGAAAGTAGTGGAAGCATTTCCTGCTGCAGAAAGAGAGAACTATGCATATTTTCAGATGCCTCCATCATGGCCATAGGAGCAGTGGCATACCTGAGAGCTCTCCACAATGAAGGTCAGTAGCACATAGGTTTCATCATTGGCAAGTCCAAAGTTGCCCCTCGACCCGCTCATACAGTTCCTAGGTTGGAATTATGCGCAGCAGTTTTAGCTGTAGAAATATACGAACTCATTAGAGATGAGATGGACATTGAAGTGGACGCTGTCAGATTTTTCACAGATAGTAAAATCGTCCTTGGTTACATCCATAGCAGCTCAAAGAGATTCTATACCTATGTGGCCAACCGAGTGGCTGGAATCATGAAGACCACTCATCCAGCACAGTGGTTTTACATATCCACTTTGGACAATCCAGCAGACACAGCCAGACCGATCTCAGCTTCCACATTAGCTTCCACAAACTGGTTTAGTGGCCCTTCCTTTTTGACATGACATGATATTGAGACATCACGCTGTGATGGTTTTACTCTCATTGACCCTGAAACGGATACAGAGATCAGGCCTGATGTCAACACCTCAGTAACGCAGCTGGAACCATCTCGCTTTGAAAGATTCTCTCATTGGATGAGATTGTGTCGCACTATTGCATCACTAAAGCGTGTGGCAGCATCATTCAAGAAATCAGACACAAAAAGTAAAGGCTGGAAGTGTTTCAGCAACAGTAACACTGCAGGAGAAGTCTCTAAAGCAGCCAAGTTTATCCTTCACACAGTACAAAGGGAAACATTCAAAGAGGAGCTCAGGTGCATAAAAACAAATCAGCCACTTCCAAGGCAGAGTTTTCTCCAAAAGTTGAATCCTGTCATTGATGAGGAAGGACTTCTCAGAATAGGAGGTCGCTTGGCACCTGCTAACCTAACAAAAGAGGAGAAACATCCTATTGTTCTTCCAAAGTCTCATCATATTTCTATCCTTCTTATCAGATACTATCATGAGAAAGTGGCACATCAGGGACATAACAGAAGGAGCCCTCAGAGGAGCTGGATTTTAGATTATTGGCAGTAAAAGGCTTATTGCTTCCATCATTCACAAATGTGTCCTCTGCAGGAAACTTAGAGGAAAAATGCAAATTCAAAAGATGGCAGATTTACCCATCGACAGACTGTCAACCATGCCGCCATTCACTAGTGTGGGGCTGGATGTTTTTGGGCCCTGGACAGTCTCTACACGTCGCACCAGAGGTGGAAGCGCTGAAAGCAAAAGCCTGGCTGTACTGTTTACCTGCATGTCCACAAGAGCTGTGCACATTGAGCTGATTGAATCAATGTCAACATCAAGCTTTATTAATGTCCTAAGGAGATTCTTCTGCATCCGTGGACCTGCCCAAATGCTACGCTCTGACAGAGGGACACATTTCATTGGAGCATGCAATGAACTGCAAATGGACCATAAAGACACAGAGCTGAACTCTTACCTGCTGGAGAAAGGATGCACATGGCTGTTCAACTCTCCTCACTCCTCACACATGGGTGGATCGTGGGAGCGACTCATCGGAGCTGCAAGGCGCATCCTGGACGGAATTCTTTTGAAAGCCAAACGCATCAAACTCACACATGACGTGTTCAGTACATTCATGGTCGAAGTGATGGCAATAATAAATGCAAGACCACTTGTACCAATTTCAACAGATTCAGATAAACCAAACCTCCTCACTCCAGCAATGCTTCTCGCCCAAAAGACGAATGCGCTATCTGCACCAGCGGGACGCATCTCCAGACTTATACTCAAAGCAATGGAAGCAAGTACAGTGTCTGGCAGACTCTTTTTGGAAACAGTGGAAAAGTGAATACTTATCAACTTTGCAGAAACGCAGAAAATGGACGGACGATAAACCGAACATTAAAGTTGGTGACATTCTGTTACTGAAAGATGCGCTCGCTCACAGAAACAACTGGTCCATGGGAAAAGTTGTGAGAACATTTGAGAGCAAGGACAATAAGGTTCGGAAAGCAGAAGTAAAAACTGTAGCAGACGGAAATGAAAAAGTGTTTTTGAAACCCGTTACTGATTTGGTTTTGCTTTTATCAGATGAAAGTTAAAGTGTTATAGCTATAAACGGTTCAAAATGTTTACAGAAAAGATTGCACAATTGTATTGTACCAGGCGGGGAGTGTGCTGCCTCTTTGGTTGAAAAGCGCACTAGGGCGCCCCCTGCTGGATAATTCACTGTATTATTTGGTGACGTTAAAGGAAGGTGTAGATCCAAGATGGTGGAATGAGCAGCAGCAGCAGCAGCAGCAGTAGCCCCGGAAACGAGTTTAACGAGACGAGCCTGCGTTTGGTGCATGGCGCGTGTTTTGAAGCCGCTTGTGGAGAAATGTCCTGGGCCGTGAGTAGTGAGGAAACAGGAAGCGATTCTTGTGGGATGGAAGAGGGAAATAGTGACAATGAAGGTTGGAAGATAGCAGCATCAAAAAATGAGAAAAAGCGGAAAAAACAGAGATCAGTTCAGAACAATCCAGTGATGATCGATCCAAACATTCCACAGCAAAACTAAATGAGTTCAAAGTCATATTCAAAGTCGTTAATCAGGCAGACTCTTTTACTGATTGGAATCCGGTTCACTGAACAAAAACCATCAATAAAGTAGTAGGAGGAGTCAGAGGAGCCAGAATCCTGTACAGTGGAGACCTGCTAATTAACTGCAGAGACAGCGCCCAGCAAGGCAAAACAATACGGATCAACAAGATGGAGGGATAAGAGTTCAGTGGAGCTTAATGGAGAACAAAAAGATCAGCAGGGGAGTCATTGGAGGAGTTCCTCTAAGAGTTTCTGAAAAAGAGATTCTAGAAAACATAAGCGGTGCAAAAGTAAAAGAAGTAAAACGGTTAAAAACAACAAGAAACGGAGAAAGATCTGACAGTTTATCGGTGTTAATTAAATTCGAGGAATAGCAATTACCCATTAAAGTATTCATCGGTTACATCAGCTATAATGTCAAAATTTACAATCCTCCACCTTTGAGATGTTTCAAATGCAAAAAATTCGGACACATTGCAGCAGTTTGTAAAGGGAAACAGAGGTGTGGAAGGTGTGCAGGAGAGCATCAGTACGGAATATGTGGAAAAGAAGCTAAAATAAAATGCTGTAACTGTGGTGGAGAACATACTGCTGCTTATCGCGGCTGTGAAGCAGCAAAGGGTCTGAGGAAATAAAATAATGTAATTTGAGGTTGGAATAACCTACGCTGAAGCTGCTAAAAGGATCCCATCTCAGTCAGGAAAAAACAAACCAACAGTTCAACAAACGGCTAATTCCAAACCTCTAGAGAAATGTCCAAAAATTGATGAAGACTCACTAATTGTTAAAAAGACAAATTTTGTTCTTTTCATGGTGGAAGTGATTAATGGGCTCTATGCACAGCTCCACTACTTCCTGAATTTAAAGCGGCTCCTTTGTTTCCTGTCTTTCATTACTGGACGAACTGATTAATCCAGGTGTGTCTGGCCAGTTACTTAGGTCGTACACACCTGGATTAATCAGTGCATCCAATCATGAAAGACAGGAAACAAAGGAGCTGCTTTAAATTCAGGAAGTAGTGGAGCTGTGCATAGAGCCTATTGTACTGCACAGACAACAACAAAAACCCCAGAAAAAATCAAAATAATAGTGAAGGCTGCAGAAAAATATCTGGACGTAAAAGATTTGAACTGGGAGATGGTTGGAAGCATGATGGGAGGACCGATGGGACCATCAGAAACTGGCAGAGTGACGATGAAAAAATTAAGATTATAAGGGCAAATGTGATTTAGTATTTATTATGTTGGGTTAAGTTACACAGTTTTTTGTTTCTGGGGTGAATCGTTTCCTGTTTCCTTGCTTTACTCCATATCAGTTGGTGGCGGTGATGCACTTCTCACATGTTTGCCAAACGCCATAAAACATCAGAAGAAGAAGAAGAAGATGGTGGAATGTAGCACCAAACAATTTGGGAAATGAGCTGATTGCTATCTTTCACGTTGTGTTTCAGACAAGATTTGTTCGTAAGTACTGTTTATTTGTGAAAACAACTGTTTCTTGGCTTTATGTAACTGAAGTGAATAATTGTACACTAGAGTTATTTATTGAACCTGCTTTATTTAACTTGCAGCAAGAGTGATTGACTTTGTAATGTTTGTATGTTACAGTTTACGATGCTAAAGTGATGGAGTGGTCAGAGGCCACTCTTCAATAAACACGTGAAAAGAGAAAGAAGTTTGGATATTGGAGCATCGTTGTCTGGCTGTCTAGCTTGCTGTAAATTGGAAAACTCAGGGCGAGGACAGCACATATATATTTATATATAATTTTTTCTCCTCGTTCTGATTTTCTATACTAATATTTTTATTTATTGATTATTTTTATTGATTTTTCCCCTAAAGAGTAAGTGTGTGTGTGAGTGAATGCTTGTGTGTTCTGTCTGTCTGGTCAAGGCCTGTAGAGGTGAGGGTGGGGATTGTTGAGCGTTGTTTCGAGGTGTTTACATACAGATGTGCCACTAAATGTGTCATCTTTATATATGGCACTCTGTATGTTATTGTTTTAAAAAATGTTCAATAAATATAGTTTGAGGAAAAAAAAGAGGAGAAATCTCGTTTCATGAAAACTGATTGAAAAGTTTCCATGAAATGAGTTGATTTAAAAGCTTTGATTGGTTGGAATATTGTTCAAAAAAATGCTCCTTTTTGCTTTGCTTGTCTATATGTATATGTATATATATATATATACAAACACACATATATACATAAGAAAGAAAGAGATATGTTTAAATATTTTTGTTTATACATTTATAAATATGTTTGAATATATATTTTATATAGATTTTTAAATATGTCTAAAGATTGGCTGTGGTTTGCAACATGCATCCATCCTATCAGAATATTCTATTTCTCTTAACTCTACCAAGGATATTTAAATAAACTGAACCATTAGTTTATTTTCAGCAAACAAAAAACATGAAAACTAGTTTACTATTCAGAAAGTTAAAGTTGATTAAAATTAATTCTGCTCCTGCTCAACACATTACACTGACCGCCCTAAGATGGCGCCGACCAAACGAAATCAGTATGTGAATGTCTATGTTCCAAACAGCCCATAATAGGACTAAACCAATCATCTCACCCAGAGACAGAGGAAGCATCTGTTCAATAAAAAAACAACAACATCGATATTCCAGTTATGAACTAGAGACAGAGCAGAGCCTGTAGTCTCAGCACCCATA